>NC_058419.1:10038243-10153964 GCF_002201575.2 Neomonachus schauinslandi | reverse complement strand
AGATCATGACCTGAGCCAAAACCAAGAGTCGGATGCTTACCTGACTGAGCCACCCAGGTGCCCCAAAAAACTAAATTCTTAAAATAATCTAATCAGGTCCTATATGGCATAGTACTTCCCCATTGACATTACTCTCTCCCTTTCTCACTCTGCTCCAGCCACATTGACCCCCCACTTGTTCCCCCAAAAAGCCAGATATTCTCCCACTTTAGGGTCAGCATATCTCAATCAACTACTATCATACCTAATACATAGTAGACACTCAATAAATATGGTTATATATGTAAATGAATGAGAAGAGGTTTAGAGTTAAAAAGAAATAGCATTCTGAAAGTGTCTAAAGGCAGAAAAGAGCTTGGCATATTCAAAAGGTCAAGTGAAAGGTGACAAAGTGGTAGTATCAGGATTTTCATCACTCAGAGCGTGTAGGCCATAGTAAGGGTTATGGAGTTTATATTTTAAGTGTGATGGAAAGATATTGAAGATATTTGAATGGAATTTATATGCTTCTGTTTATGTTTCCTAAGGATCCCTCTGACAGTTTGACGGAGATTTGACTATAGGTTGATAAGGGCCAAAGCAGGAAGGTGAGTTAGGAGCTTATTACAATGATCCAAATGAGGGAGGATGATGGCTTAGATTATTAATATGAAACTAGTGGAAAGTGTATGAGTCTAGGCAATTTTTTTAAATGGCCTAAATAAAATTAGTTTGTTCAGAATGTTTTAAAAATTTCATTTTGAACCATGAGGTCCTGAGTTATGCTTGCAAAGAACTTCAAAAACTTGTCACAATGAAAACAATGAAGTATGTTTTTTCTACTTTGATGTTTGCCATGAAAGATAAGTCAAAGTCATGATTTTGGAGTATCAAAACTATAATCTACATTCTGGAAAAGTCCTACAGATTTTAAAAGGAAATGCACAAGGCTATTTGAAAAAGTACTCCATAAACAACATAGGGTTTTCTGGCTTCCATAACTCAAAGTTTCTCTTTAATTGAGTCTCACAGATTAATGGACTTTTTTTGAAGTTACTTGAATAAAATGATTCAAAAAACCATTTTTTATTTTTAGGGTGAAAACACTTATATTTAGATTTAGCTAGCTGGACTCAGTTTAGATGATCCCAGTTTTGTTGGAACATCCAGAGCGTCACAGTCAGGAGCCAGTAGAACATACACCTTCTTCTCTCCATCAAGCCTAATCAGAGTGTTGACCTTGGCTACAGCAATGTCATAGACCTTCTTCACAGCCTGTTTGATCTGGTGCCTATTGGCCTTGACAACCACAATGAACACAAGTGTGGTGCAATCTTATGTTTTCTTCCTGGTTGAATGAGGAGTGGGGGAGAGGGGGAACTTGAGGGCATAGTGGTCAGGTTTGTTTCTCCTGGGGGCGCTCTTTCAAGGATATTATGGCTGCCTTCGGAGACGCAGTGTCGGAATGTATGTGATGTGTGGATCTTCTCTTGTGTTTGACTGTGGATGCCTTTCAGCACCACTTTCTTGGCCTTCAAAGCCTTTGTTTTGGCTTTGGGAGGGGCAAGGGCTGACTTCTTCAACTTTGGTGCCATTTTTGTGAAAGAACACTTAAATTCCCACCATATGATTTGACAATAAAACAAAGACTATTGTTTTTAGAACAAAGACCCTATTGTTTTCCCAATGTGGATAAAATTCAATATGTAGATAAATTCTCAAGTTATTTTAGTTATTTTACAGGAACCTCATGTTTCTGGTCCTCCTTTACTAGCCAGGGTCTCAATACTACATACCAGCCGCTGTGCTAAATGCTCTTCCTTTATTATAACATTTAATCCTCTACAACAATTTTATGAAATAGGTACTATTATTAACATGCTATGGATGAAAAACCTAACTCAGAGAGAGTAAGTAACTTAACCAACACCACACATTCTAGATGGTGAAGTTGTGACTTGAATCAAAATCTAACTTGGCCCATTTTCTTTGCATTTTGATAAAATCTTACAATTCCAAAACCTTTCTATAAATGTACTTAAATCATGTAATATATGGATAGATTCCTAGGGCTTCCATGCCAGTTATACCTTAAGAAAAACCAATTATATCAGCCTAAGTTCTACTATCAATTTTCAAAATAATGTCCTTCACAAGTGGTGGAATGAAATTTATGATGGTATCAGAAAAACAGAGGAAATACTGATGACGCTGGATGATGTAGGGTCAAACTAAATCCTAACAAATTAACAGCCACTGGGGGTTCTATGACAAATTCAAATCAGATATAAATATTTATAGTGCATTTATTTTACTCATCTAATTAGTTAGCAAAAATGTGACCATTACATTGTGACTTAGCTATTATTTTTCATTTTTTAGGTAGTATTGTAATTTAATGATAGAACTCTGAATGGGAATTTTTAATCTTGAGTTCCATGTGGAGTTCTAATACAGGATATCAAGTAAATCACAGCCTCTCTGAATTTCAACTATTTCTAATGGATGGTGTAAAATCTGGTGGGAGAAATGTCAATGCTTTTGAAATGCTTTCAAGGGAGCAGGTTTTATAAAAATATTTTCTATATCATTATTACTCATGCCATTCCAACTTTGGTTTTTCAGCCCCTGTAACCCTTATTTTGGTTTCGAACAAGACTTTGTGAAAAGTACTTGATGCACTGTAATGTTGGGTTTCAAGCTGTTAAATTTTAGAGCACTTTCTGAGAATTATCACCAATTAACACCTCTTTTCAGGAAGAATGCTTTATTAGTTCCCTAATCAGTTAAAATAGCATCTTCCTCTGAACAAAGTTCAAATAGGCACATACACCAACAGTTCTTCACTTAGATCAGTTTTATTTATTTTTACTAGTGGTATTACAATTAACATGTAGCAATGTTGGGTAAAGAAATTTCCCAGACATGAACCTCAGTTATTCATAATGTTAGTTCTAGTTCACTTTATAAAACATGTCTACAGAAATCTGCTATTGAGAGTAGCATGCTGCAGAATTAGGCATAATGGGATTAACTACTTATCTGGATGATTGTTATAATTATTTCCCTTTTACAAATATATTTCACTAGCTTAATATACCCATATTGTACTCCTCACTATTGCTATATATCCAATGTATATTGACATAGTTGGAGATCTGTACTGTCACTGACCACTGCAGCCAGGAAACCTAGTGCTGGCAATTTTATTTTTTTAAAGATTTTATTTATTTATTTATTTATTTATTTATTTATTTATTTATTTATTTATGAGAGAGAGAGAGAGAGAGAGAGAGCAGGGGGAGGAGCAGAGGGAGAGCGACAAGCAGACTCCCTGCCGAGCATAGAGATGGATGGGCAGAGATGGACGTGGGGCTCGATCTCACAACTCTGAGATGAGGACGTGAGCTGAAATCAAAGAGTCAGTGCCTTAACCAACTGAGCCACCCAGGCACCCCAAGTGCTGGAAATTTTATACCCACTCTTCTATTGTTACTATGTACCAGGACGGTGTTGTGGGATGGGGATACAGGGATGAACAAAACACAGCCCTTATAGTAGATAATATTGTAACAACTTTGTAATTGTAGCAAGATGGTGACTAGACTTATGGTGGTGGTCATTTCATAATGTATATAAATATCAGATCACTATGTTGTATACCTGAAACTCATACCACATTGTATGTCAATTCTTCTTCAGTTAAAAAGACACGGACCTCATCCTCATGAAACGTAAAATATGCGAACAGAGAAAATGAATAATGATTGCATGGGCCTGTGAAAATTCTGAAGGAAAAAAGGATGGAAATCTTGTATTCAAATTTCAAAATGTAAATTACAGAGGAAGAAATTTTAGATGGCTCCCAGTAGATAAATTCACATTTCAGTATATCATGGAAGTGGAAGATGAAGTTTAAGAAAGAATAAAAAATGGAATTAGGTGAAGCAGAAGGATTCAAAGATAGGTAAAGAACCTCTGGTTTATAATGGTACCTGCAAACCAACAAACAAAACTGGAGACAACATATTACATAATACAAACAACATAAATTTAGACAACAAACTGGTGTGGCCAGAAAGGGGTGGGGAGTGAAGTAGATGAAGGGGATTAAAAAGAACTAATTTCCACCTATAGAATGCATAAGTCATGGGTATGAAAGGTGCAGCATGGGGAATAGTCAGTAATATTAGTGACATTATATGGTAACAGATGGTGACTGCACTTACGCTAAGCATAGCTTAATTTATAGTGTTGTCCTATCATTATATTGTGCACCTGAAAATAATATAAATACAACATTATGTCAACTATACTTCAATAATAAATAAACAAACAGTTCAAGTTGCATTCAAAAAAGGATACTTGCCTTGCAGATTTGAGGCAGCCTCTCAAATCCCCTTACTCAAATGCATATGAAAAGATTTTAAAATGCCTAAAACCTCAAAACGACACTAAAACATAAGATTAATGTGCAAAGAATGATCACACGTACAGGACTTTTGAACATGTATAAGGCAGAAGGACTCAGACTTAAAAATAATAAAACCTATCCAAATTTAACCTAATGAAATAGAGTCTGCTTAAGTGGGCTTACTTGTAAAAGAAAGACTTCTTCGCCCTATCAACGATTGACCTTTGGTCAGAAACACAGGGCCTGTACAATCAGCATGTTGGGCAACAATCACATTATTACACAGAAAAATTTTTTGAGACGATAAAGAATAGAATGAATCACCCATATAAATATAGCAGTCAAACATAGATTTGAGATACTCAAGTCTGAATGCAGAAGAAAAGGTCAGAGGCAAAAAATGATAGAGAAGATAATAGACATGTACATCAGAGGACAGAGATCTATTATACAGATTCTTTATCTGTATAATAGGTGAGGGGCACCTGGGTGGTGCATTTGGTTAAGCATCCAACTCTTGGTTTCTGCTCAGGTCCCGATCTCAGGGTTCTGAGATGGAGCCCTGCATGGGGCTCAGAGCTTAAGCTCTGATTAAGATTCTCTTCTCCCTCTGCCCCACACCCCATCTCTCTCCCTCTCTCTCTCTATAAAATACATAAATAAGTCTTTAAAAAAAAAAGACCAGGTGAAATGGGAATTAATAAACAAACAATAAATAAGAAAGACACAATCCAAGGGGCGCCTGGGTGGCTCAGGCAGTTAAAGGTCTGCCTTTGGCTCAGGTCATGATCCCAGGGTCCTGGGACTGAGTCCCTTGTCAGGCTCCCTGCTCATCAGGGAGTCTGCTTCTCCCTCTCCCTCTGCCCCTCTCCCTGCTTGTGCTCTCTCTCTCTGTCTCAAATAAATGGAATCTTAACAATAAAAAAAATTTTTTTAACCCAAAATCCAAGTAGAAAACATCCTGAAGTCACAAAAATAACCAACAAAAAACAAAAAAAGCAGAGTACAGGGATTGAAATATTTAATCAAGTTTCAGGCAAAATCAGTGTAAAAAGTCTACACCTAAAAAATCTTGACATGAAGTTGAAATTGAAATGCTTGAGGCAAAAAAAAATGTTTGCCCACAGTTGGACATAAATCAGGCTGGACTCACACTCCACCTCTCAACATGAAATGGCAGAAGCAGCTAGGGATGTTTCTATACAGTTTGAAGATAAAACTTTGTGATCCAAGAATTAAATATACAGTTGTATTCCATTACTGAGGGGAAAATGAATATTATGTTCAGATATAGAAGTGCTCAGAAATCATGCTCCTCATATACACACTGGAGAAAAGAAACAAAAACAAAATCTCAAAGATGTGCCATACCTGATCCAAAGGCGAAACAAAATGAAGAGCTCAAATACTGGAAAATAAGGACTTCAAGGGCTGGCAGTGAGCTCCAAAGTTGGTAAATAGGGAGAAAAATCTAGATTGATGTAAATTTTTTTAAAAATTAGGTATCAATGTTAAAACACTATTTTTGATAGTATAGGATATAAAACAATAAATTGAATTTAGTATACAATAGCAAATAACACTAACAAAGATGAAGAATACATTTTGTTTTTAAAGATCACATATTAGAGCACATGGAAAATGGCTATAAAGTATAAAATGTATAAATACAAAAGCACAATATCTGACCACAATAGACCAAAATGGAATAAAACTATAAATAAATACAAATTTATATTACAATATTGCTAGTCCCTGAAAATTTTAAATCACATATCTGCATAGTGCCTGATTTGAAGATGGACTTAAAACAGCAATTCTATGTATCCTCTTTAAAACATAATCAGTGATGATAGATAGGTCTATGACCTTGATGATGGTGATTTCAAGGGTATATACTTATCCCCAAACTCATCAAGTTGTATACCTTAAATAAGTACACCTTTTTACATGTCAATGAACCTCAATTAAGGATTTAAAAAAATAACCAGTGAGAACACCAAAAACTAAAACATATATGATCCAACCATAATTTAAATCAAAGAAAAATTAATAACATTTCCTTATAAAACAAGTAATAATGGAAATAAATTACACTAGCATTTATGTAGTACTTAATGCAAGATGCCAAGCACTATTTAGGATCTTACACCCATCACATTAACTCATTTGATATTTACAATAACCATTTGAGGTGGGCATTATTATTTTAAACGTTAGGAAACTGAGACACAGTGAAGTTAAGTGATTTGCAAGGCACACAGCTAGTCACCGTAAAAGCTGGACACAATGAAAGGATGTTTGTTCTCATTATTTCTCTTTATCGTTAAAAGGGGACCTTTGATGGTATAGTCCATCAAGATAAGAAATAAAAGTCATAAAAAAGGTGGTCAAATTGTCTTTATTGACAGACATGATTGTTTATGTAGAAAATTCTAATGAACGTATAAAAGGACCACTAGAAATGAGTGAAATTAGCAAGATTACTGGATACAAAGTAAATACCAAACCAAACAAAACAAAACAAAACCAACCCAACAATCAATTGTATTTCTCTATACTAGAAACCAACATTTAGAATGCAAAAATTTGAAAACCCCATCTCCAATAGCATTAAGAAAATAATAATTAGAAATATATTTAACAAATGATGTGAAAGATCTCTAAACAGAAAACTACAAAGCAATATTCAAAGAAACTGAAGTAGATGAAGATAAATGGAGAGATCCACTATGATCAAAAATTGGAAGACTCACTGTTAAGATATCAATTCCAACATTTTGGGGTAAGTAGAAATTCACAAGGTAACTCTAAAATTTATATGGAAAAACAAAATAATACAGGTAAATCATCTGGAAAAGAAGAATAAATTTGGAGGAATAACTACTCTCATATCAAGGCTTACTATAAAGGTACAGTAATCAAGAATGTGCTAGAGTAGCATAGTTAGACACACAGATCAATAAAACAGAACAGGGAATTCAGAAATTGAGCCACATATATGGTTAACTGATTTTCAACAACAGTGTCAAGAAAGTTCAATGGAGGGGCGCCTGGGTGGCTCAGTCGTTAAGCGTCTGCCTTCGGCTCAGGTCATGATCCCAGGGTCCTGGGATCCAGCCCCACATCGGGCTCCCTGCTCAGCGGGAAGCCTGCTTCTCCCTCTCCGGCTCCCCCTGCTTGTGTTCCCTCTCTCACTGTGTCTCTCTCTGACAAATAAATAAATAAAATCTTTAAAAAAAGAAAAGAAAGTTCAATGGAGAAATAAATGATTTTTTAATCAAATTCTTCTAAAACAGTTAAAGTATAAAGAAAACAGAAACTCTAATCCTTACTACAAAACCCCTCTCCCTATTTTTTATATATATATTCTGAAAAACAATGTGTACCAAGAATTTGATGAGCCTTTTTAAAAAAGTTGTACAAAGAAGTTTGAAACAAACAAAAACAAAACAGATGCCACATGATTCTATTCAAATGAAGTTCCAGAAGAAACAAAACTAATGGATGATGAAAGAGACCATAGAAGTGGTTGCCTCTGAGTTACTGGAAGGGAACCTGAGGAAAATTTCTGTGGTGATAGAGATAGGTCTTGATTTAGGTGGTCACTGCTTGGGTGTACACATTTTTCATAATTCATCAAATCATACCCTTATGATCTATGTGTTTCAACAAATGTAAATTTTACCTTCATCAAAAGATAAAATGAGGGGCGCCTGGGTGGCTCAGTTGGTTAAGCGACTGCCTTCGGCTCAGGTCATGATCCTGGAGTCCCGGGATCGAGTCCCGCATCGGGCTCCCTGCTCGGCGGGGAGTCTGTTTCTCCCTCTGACCCTCCCCCCTCTCGTGCTCTCTCTTTCTCATTCTCTCTCTCAAATAAATAAATAAAATCTTTAAAAAATAAATAAATAAAATAAATAAATAAAATAAAATGAAATGGGGTACCTGGGCGGCTCAGTAGGATAAGCATCTAACTCTTTTTTTTTTTTTAAAGATTTTATTTATTTATTTTGACAGAGAGACAGAGAGAGAGGGAACACAAGCAGGGGGAGTGGGAGAGGGAGAAGCAGGCTTCCCGCTGAGCAGGGAGCCTGATGCGGGGCTCGGTCCCAGGACCCTGGGATCATGACCTGAGCCGAAGGCAGCCACTTAACCACTGAGCCACCCAGGCGCCCCTGAAGCATCTAACTCTTGATTTCAGCTCAGGTCACAGTCAGGGTCTCAGGGTCTAGAGATTGAGCTCCTCATCAGGCTCTGAGCTATACAGGGAGTCTGCTTGAGATTCTTTTCCTCTCCCTTGCCCTCTGCCCCTCGCGCTCTGCTCACACAAGTGCTCTCTCTCAAATAAATAAATAAACCTAAGAAACAAAATAAAATGAAAAATAAATTAGTGAATTATCAAACAAATAATAAAATAAGCAGGCTATTTGATTATTTCATGTCCATAAATCTTTTAAAATACCATTTCAATAGATACATACTATCCCATGATTTATTTAATCATTTTTTTCTTATTGAATAAATAGAATTTAAAAAATTTTTTGGACATAACAGATACTAGATTGATAAATATATTGTATACAAATCTGTGCATTTTTAATTACTCTACTGGTGTATATTTTTGTAAGTGGATAAGTGGAGTTACTAGATAGAATAATATATAGTTTTTCCATTTCCATTACCATTTGTCAAATAGGTTTTAGGACAGTGCCTGTCTAGATACCAGGGGAGTTGAGACTGGTCCCCTATCCAAAGAGGGGAAAGGCAGAACACGAATATGAATCAGTGTACATGTGACTCCAGAATAAAGCTGAGCAAGGTAAATACTTTTTATCATTTCCTAATTCCATTCCAGGGTTCATTTCATAAAGACACAACTTTGCATGCAAGTAGGAGAGACTTAGTTTATTGTACTGGGACTTACACAGGGAGAGTAATGAGGGAGGTCTTAAAATTTCTGTGCACAGGACTTCAGGTTCATGGTACACCCATTTGTATGTCAAAAATAAATTACGGACATTTATGTGTTTTATCTCCTAAGCAGACATTTGAGAGTTTTTCATTTGGTTACAATTTTGCATTTGGTTACAATTTGTCCAGGCTGCATTCAGACATGAAAATATATTAGCTTGAAAAAGCTATCTTTGCCTTACTCCTATACTCTTACACTTAAAAGACACATGTAGAGACCAATTTAGTAGTGAATTTTTGAAGACTGGAAGAAGGATTTGTGATCACCCAACTCCCAAATGCATTCCTATTCTAGTGTTCCCTATCTCAGTCACTGTCTTAACTACCTAGCTGGGGGCTCAAGCCAGAAACCAGCCTTGCTGGGGGCCTACTTTTCACCCTGAACTCTACCTGTCAGCCTGCATGTGTATGAGCCCTCCTGTGATCCCACAGCCTTTTCCTGTTACAGCCCCATTTCCTGATTCCCATTCATAGCAAAACTGTCTATTCTCATTGCTACAAAATCCTCACCCCTGCTTTTCTCCTCAAATGATTCTAATCAGAATTCTACCTGATAACTTCCATATTGCCAAACTGAAACATTCCTATCTCGGTTTCTAAGTTATTCAAACCTATCAGCAGCACCTCACTCAGATAATCACTGCATTGCTAAAGCTGCTTTCTTTTTGGTTCTGAGAAAACAAATATGTCTGATTGTATTCGTTTGCTAGAGCTGCTGGGTAAAACACCACAGACTAGGTAGCTTAAACAACAGATACTTATTTTCTCACTTTCTGAAAGCTAAAACCCCAAGATCAGGGGTACCTGGGTGGCACAGTCGGTTGAGCACCTGGCTCTTGATTTCGGCTCAGGTCATGATCTCAGGGTCCTCTGATTGAGCCCCACGTGAGGCTCCACACTCTGTGGGGAGTCGGCTTGACACTCTCTCCCTATGCGCCTGCCCCTCCCCATTCTCTCTCTCTCAAATACATAAAAAAATCTTTAAAAAAAAATAAAATAGGGGCACCTGGGTGGCTCAGTGGGTTAAGCAGCTGCCTTCGGCTCAGGTCATGATCCCAGCGTCCTGGGATCGAGTCCCGCATGGGGCTCCCTACTCAGCATGAAGCCTGCTTCTCCCGTTCCCACTCCCCCTGCTTGTGTTCCTCCTCTCGCTGTGTCTCTCTCTGTCAAATATATAAATAAAATCTTAAAAATAAAATAAAAGCCCAAGATCAAGGTATCAGCAGGTTTGTTGTTCCTGAGGTCTCCCTCTTGGCTTGCAAACTGCCATCTTCTGGCTGCATCCTCAGCTTCTCACTGTACCGGATTAGGACTCAACCTAACTGCCTCATTTTTAACATGATCACCTCCTTAAATGCCTTATCTCCAAATACAGACATGGTCTGAGATACTGGAAAGTTAGGACTTCAACATATGAATTTGGGGGGGGGTGACAATTCAGTCCCTGACAGAGAAGCTTCATTTCTCAATCTTTTTTGATACCTTCCATTCATCTTTCAGACCTACAAATGCTAGAATGCTCCAGAGTTCCGTCCTTAGACATAGCCCCTTGTCAATCCACATTCATTCCCTAGGTGCCTTCATCTAGTCTGATTTTTTTAAAGAACAACTATGTGCATATAACAACCAAAATTACTTCTCTACCCTGCACCTCTCCCTGGAATCCCAACTACCTAATTTTTGTTTCTATCTGGATACTTAAAGAGTTTAATAGTAATATCGTCAATGATAAATTAGGAAAAAACACTAATAATGTGCTTAGCACATGCCAGACACTCTTCTAACATCATACAGAAACTTATGAGGCAGTTAGCATTTCTGCCATTTTACATTTAAAAAAAAACCAACAAGACAAATACTGGATATTTTAATGACCAAGTTCACATAGAAAATATCAGCCTCCAAGATCTGAACCCAAGAATGCTGGTTCCAGAACCCACATACTTCACAGCACATGATATCACCTCTTCCAATCAAAGCTTATGTTTTATCTATGTACATATATTCTCCCTTATATTAGAGAAGAAAATTCTTGAGGGCATATTCTCCTCTAAGCCCCCTCCACAATATAAATTATACAAATAAAATAATTTAAGAATGAATGTCTACATTTTCTCTCTCCCACAGCACTCTACTAGACTCTTAAACCATACTGCTGAGTTACCTTAAGGAAGTTAATATGGGGAAGACAGCATTAATATAGTTTCTCAGTAGAAACTACTGTTTATCAATTTCTGCCCTTTTCCTGCATGCCCTCTTTTCTACAGATGCATAAAACCTTAAAATAAACAAAAGAACACAATAAGCAACAGTCTTTGGACAATATTTCAACGTATCCCGATTCCCAGTAGATTTTAACGTGGAGCGCTAGAGTTCGGGTTTTATTTGCTATCTGTAACCATTTACTCTGTGATCCCTTTTCTTTGCTGAAAGTACTGGAAACTAGATACATTTGAGTCCATTTCTCTATCACTCTTCCTTTCTTAAGAATTATAGCACCATATAACTGCAGGCTTTCTGGATGTCTTTCAATTCTGTATATATGCCAAGATCTCTCCCACCTGGAAGTTGATTTCCAATGTTAAAATAAAAAAATAAAATAAAAAAACAGGGACCTGCCTTAAAAATTCCCTGAGCAGATGGGCGCCTGGATGGCTCAGTCATTAAGCGTCTGCCTTGGGCTCAGGTCATGATCCCAGGGTCCTGGGATCAAGCCCTGCATCGGGCTCCCTGCTCAGCGGGAAGCCTGCTTCTCCCTCTCCCACTCCCCCTGCTTGTCTTCAGACAGCTCTCGCTGTCTCTCTTGTCAAATAAATAAATAAAATCTTAAAAAAAAAAAAAAATTCCCTGGGCAGAAAAAAACCCGTTTACTCATACAAACAAAGCTTAATTTAGCTAATTTTGCAAGACCAACTTGACCTGGGTCATGTCTTACTTATGCTTCTGGAAATCAGAAGCGAACTTAAACTTTCCCAAGGTTGATAGCAAGTAACCACTCACCAGTTCCTTAGCATCTGAAGACAATTCTGATATTATCATCAATCACTGTGAAGAATAAACAAAGAGTCATTGCCCACTCACTATAAAAGCTGCTTTATGCCAACATAGCCCCCTGAGCCTCATTCCATGTTTTGGTTTGAGTGCTCCTGGTTGGCAAACTGTTCGGTGTGGGCACAATAAACTTTTACTACTTCAGTGATTCATTGGTTTTACTTGTTATTTATAAACTTCCAATAGTTTATGGTATCAGAAGTGTGATTCCAAAGAACATCCCCAATGCCTCTGAGGCCAGTGAACAAACAGGTGCTAATACCCAGACAGCCCACTGACCTCACTGCTTTCTTGCGGACTCTGGAATTTGAGGCTAAGTCTCTATTGGATCTAAACTCTATTCACTTTGCGTTTTGAGCTCTGCGACTTGATTGTGTATTTTTGCTTGGTGAAGCTTCTTGGTGAAGTCACCCCATTCTGTTCAAAAGGGGAAAACTTGTGATTCCTTGTGTTTTGGAATAGCTGTTGGAAAACAGGACCCCTCATAATTAAGAGGTATTGGGAAATCTAAAGGCAAAAATAGGCTTTACCTGGTTTATTGACCTGGACCTTGTGCCTTTTTGGAAAATGGGTGAACTTTTGGAACTGTAGTGGGCGCTTTGGGGAAACTTTAACTTAGGCAAGTCTACCTTAAGGAGCATCCTAAGAGGATTTCAAATATCTCAGAGACAATAGAATGCATTCTTTGATTGGTATGCAGAAGTCTCTAAAAGACAAAATGACTCCAAAAGTAGCTCTAAAAGGATCCTTACAACAAAATCTTTGGGGGGCGCCTGGGTGGCTCAAGTCGTTAAGCGTCTGCCTTCAGCTAAGGTCATGATCCCGGGGTCCTGGGATCGAGCTCCGCATTGGGCTCCCTGTTCGGCAGGAAGCCTGCGTCTCCCTCTTCCACTCCCCCTGCTTGTGTTCCCTCTCTCTCTGTGTCTCTCTCTGTCAAATAAATAAATTTAAAAATCTTTAAAAAAAAATCTTTCGTAAATAATTTTCGCCATCTGAACAGGGAACCTTAATCCATCTGCCAGAAACAAAATTTGGACCCAACTGTTCTTTTGAGTTTTGTATCCATGAGACATGGCTAAGTTTTTCCAAACAAAAGCTTTAGGAACTCTTGTGTCTGTCTGTGTATTTATGTGCATCTATATATGTATGTTATAGATACGTGGTATTTTTCTCCTTCTGGATGGTGCGGCCAAAATTAATTGTGAAGAGCTCTCTATTTAATTGGATTAAAGAAAATTAAGCATTTATATGAATCAAGTACACTCTTAGAAATATAGAAACTAACCCAAATGATTTTCACGTTCACATAATCTGGGATAATCTTTGATAAATAATGTTAAAGTTTGTTGGTTTAATAAAAACAGACATGTCTTCAGAGTTGTCAATGTTAAATGTAATGCAAACATACAACTTTTTCCACCTGGGTTTACTAACCAAATAAATTTATGCCACCTCCATGTATCCAGAATTTTTCAACAAGAAAAATAACTTAAGATGTTGGTTAACTGTTTAATGGCTAATCCGAGCATAATTATTATAAGCAAATAATTTAAATAAATGTAAATAAAAGTTTATACTAAGTTAAATTAAATATGGATATTCATTGAATGCCTATTATCATTTCCAAATAAGATAAACAATAAATTCTAAACACAAGTTTATCTACTTTGGCTCTTAACATTTTTGCAGAGAGAAAAAGATATGTGGGTCTATTAATAAACCTGTTCTGTACCACACTGAAAGTTTGGCTATGAAGTATATACTTGCATAAATTGTGAAAAATATTTATAAATTTGCCACTCTGCAATTGCTTACTTTAGTTTTCCCTAGGAATTAAGGATTCTAAGGGTTAAAAATTCTAATTAATATATGTAATTAAGGGGCATCTGGGTGGCTCTGTCAATTAAGAGTCTGTCTTCAGCTCAGGTCATGATCCCGGAGTCCCGGGATTGAGTCCCACTTTTGCATCCCCACTCAGCAGGGAGCCTGCTTCTCCCTCAACCCTTCCCCCTGCTCATGTGCGCACGCTCTCTCTCTATCTCAAATAAATAAAATCATTAAGTATATATACATAATATATATACATAATATACATACATGAATATAATATATATATACATGTGTGTGTATATATATATGTAATTAAAACTACTAGAAATGACCATCAAAGAAAATGACTAGATATGGAAAATAAAATGTGTTTTACAGATAAGAAAAGGTATAAAGGACATGGGGGTTTTTGTTGTTCTTGTAGTTTGGTAAGGTAGAAAAGGAAGTAATTTTGTCCTGAAGTAAAATTATTCCAGAATAAGAAGAAAGGAAAAAAGATAGGACAAAACATAAATGGATATAGAAGGTTGTAGAAGGTTTGTTAAAAGGAATACTGAGAAAGGGACTTTACGTGTGGTTAAGCTAAGATTGGAACGGATATAAGTTTAAAAAAAAGAGCTTTAATATCAAAAGTATTAGGTGGTACAAAATTAGAATGTGGTTTTCTCTCTGTTAAAATCACAATTTTTTTAGATTAGTCTGCTCTTTTTTTTTGAGAGAGAGCGAGAGAGAACAGGCAAGCGGGGCGGGGGGGAAACACAGGAAGATGGAGAGAGAGAATCCCAAGCAGGCCCCAAGCTTCGGGGGAAGAGCCCAGGAGGGAGGCTTGATCTCACAACCCTGAGATCATGACCTGACCTGAAGAGTTGGACATTTAACCAACTGAGCCACCCGGGTGCCCCTATTAGTCTGCTCTTAATAAGAAATTATAAGCAAAGGTTTTTCTTTAAGTTAAATGTAAACTACCTAGGAAACAAAGATTCTGTGTCTTATGCAAATAATTTCCTGTGCTTCACATTGTCCTCACGAGGTCTTTGATTACTTAGGGAAAAAACCTGAGTCTTTTCAATATTATAAGAGCTGAGGGTTTTTTGTTTTTGTTTGTTTTACAACTATGTAGCTTTCTGTATTTGCCTTTGAAATCTTGTGTCACTTTGGGGAAATGGATAATTAAGTCAACTGCATCATTTTTGCGTGTGTATGAACTCGCACCAGATCTTTGATCATGTCTATTTTTTTTTAATTAAAGATTTTATCCATCTATCTGAGAGAGAGAGGAGGGCACAAGCTGGAGGAAGGACAGAGAAAGAGGGACAAGCAGACTCCCCACTGAGAGCAGAGCCCACTGAGGGGCTGGATCCCAGGACCCCAGGATCATGACCTAAGTCGGTTGCTTAACTGAGACACCCAGGTGCCCCCATGGCCATTTTTAAAGTCTTTTGTTATTTACACCTATTGTTTTACTCTGATTCTTTAGCCAAAGTGTTCATGAAAAAATGCTTCATCTTCAAAGAGATCCATGAAAAAGAATGTGACAAATACTCTAAAATGCAGACATTGAACTGGGTAAGAATTTCTAAAACTTTAGGGGCACCTGGCTGGTTCAATAGATAGGTGCAATGCTTTTTTTTTTCTTTTTTAAGATTTATTTATTTATTTTGGAGAGAGAAAGAGCACAAGTGGGAGGGGCAGAGAGAATCTCAAGCAGTCCCCGCTGAGTGCAGAGCCCAACGCAGGGCTCGATTTCAGGGCCATGAGATCAGGACCTAAGCTGAAACACCAAATCAGGCACTCAATCGACTGCACCACCCAGGCGCGCCCTGTGCTTGCAACTCTTGATCTCAGGGTTGCGAGCTCAAGCCCCACAAGGGGCATGAAGCCTACTTTAAAAAAAAAAAAAAAGATCTGGAGGTGCCTGGGTGGCTCAGTCGTTAAGCGTCTGCCTTCGGCTCAGGTCATGATCCCAGAGTCCTGGGATCGAGCCCTGCATTGGGCTCCCAGCTCTGCGGGAAGCCTGCTGCTCCCTCTCCCACTCCCCCTGCTGTGTTCCTGCTCTCACTATCTCTCACTCTCTGTCACATAAATAAAATCTTAAAAAAAAAAAAAAGGATCTGTAACTTTAATAGAAAACTGATTGATTCATAAAGCTGCTAACCCATGATCAAGGAAAACAAGATTTAATTACATAAGACTGAATGAAACAATGACGAGGACTATAATTTTTATGGCTTCATTTAAAACACTGCTAGTTCCTTAATGTCTTGTTTTCCAGATTTAAAGGACCCCTTTTTCTACTCTCTTTTTTCCAAATAAAAATCAGAAGGATTTTAATTTCCAAGTGCTTTTCAAGAAAGGAAAATTAACACAATGGAAATCAGAACATGTAATTAATAAACTTAACAATGAACCGAAGTAATTTTGTTACGGAAAACTAAGCCATTTAGTATAGGCCAGCAATGTTTCAAATGGTGGAGCCTCTACTGGTCTTTCAGCTCCTTCAGGCATCTGATGGCCGACTTGACTATGGCGCCAGAAGGGGTGTGATAGCTCCAGGCACCACCTGCTACCACTGTCCCTCGGGAACCCCAGTGCCAGGCTGCCATCTTTCATCTCAGTTTTGCCAGCAAGTATCCTGGGTATGCTGGCTTCTTTTCAACTTTCTTATTTTCCTGAGGGAGGTACCAGAACAGGTCCCATGTTTAGAGACACTTCCGACCTTCTTGGAGCGTTTCTCTAAGTCACCACAAACTAAGTCCAAGCCCAGAAAGCCCTTTTTCTCCTCTTTTATGCTACCTATAACTCACAGCAATTTGGTAAAGTATATCTTTGCAACAAAGGTTGAAACATTTACCTTTTTCTTCCTACCTGATCCCTCCAGACTTCAGAAACTCTTATAAAACAGTCTCATTTCTTTCATGACAATATATATATTTGCATAAGTTCAGTAAGAATCTGTTTGTAAAGGACACATCAGGACAAGTTCTTTGCCTGGCTTCCTAGCCTCAAGAGGCTTTTTAAAAAAAATTTTTTTATTGTTATGTTAATCCCCATACATTACATCATTAGTTTTAGATGTAGTGTTCCATGATTCATTGTTTGTGCATAACACCCAGTGCTCCATGCAGAACGTGCCCTCCTTAATATCCATCACCAGGCTAACCCATCCTCCCACCCCCCTCCCCTCTAGAACCCTCAGTTTGTTTTTCAGAGTCCATCGTCTCTCATGGTTCGTCCGCCTCAAGAGGCTTTTGAAAGTCCAATTTGAGATTCCTTATGAAAAGATCTAGCAAAGAAGATTTTTAAAAGCCTGTATGGTCAATCACTATTCTTACTGCAGGCCAAGTTTATTGAAACCAGATTTGAACCGCAAACAAATTAGTCTTACTGTGGTTATCTTTGACAGAAATGGGGATGATTACAGAGAGAAAAATGATGTTTCAGTAATACACCTCTTTAGGCATCAGATTCCAGTGCTGTTTATTGTCTTTGAGGTTCTGTTTCCTACCTATAAAAGCTGGACTGGATCCTGAATTCTAGATTCCTTTAATATTTGGCTAGAACCCTTCAAAGTAACATTTCCAATTTTCTCCCACTATTTTGACTTGGAGTCACTATGAAACTAAAACTGCCCTCTTCCTGAAGCCAAGCATGCTAAAGCTGGACAATTGGATATAAACTTGAGAGAAATCACAACAGCGCATATGTGTGGACATCTTCATGTGCCTTTTGCTATGTGGGCACTTTGAATGATCACCAGAAACATTCTCTCTGCAAACCAGGAAAATGTGTCAGATTGCAACTACCAGCCCTCACTCCGTCTGAAGATGCTTCGAACCTGACATCTAGAAATTTTTTCAACTGGCTGCTCTCCAAACTCAGAAACTGAATTTATAATTTGCTCGAACTATTAACTTTTCTTTGTTTCCTTTTTTAAAAAAAAGATTTATTTATTTATTGCAGAGGGGGGAAGGGGCAGAGGGAGAGGGAAAGAATCTCAAGCAGACTCCAAGTTGAGTGTGGAGCCTGAGGCTGGGCTTGATCTCAAGACCCTGAGATCACGACCTGAGCAGAAACCAAGAGTCAGACGTTCCCAGGCGCCCCTGTTTTTCTTGTTTCTGTAGAAATGTCTCTAATTAAATGCTGTGATTGCTCACATCATATAGAGGCCTACTTTAAGTGGAAATTCACCTGCAGCACTGCCTCCTGAAATAAAACATCCTCATGTTCGTCCTGTCCTAAGTAATCACTTTAAAAAAATTATAACGCACTTGAGTTATTTAATTGGCTAAATCTTGGCTCCTGGGAATCTCTGCTCTGGGAAATTTTTCAGTTCCTGGCTATTGCTCTCCTTATAGTTATAATGACCACTTGGCCCTCCCCTCACTCGTGCTCTCTCTCTCTCATATAAATAAATAACATCGTTTAAAAAAAAAGAAAAAAGAAAATTGTAATATAACCAATCACTGTAAAGAATAAATAGTCACTGCCTTCTCACTATATAAGCTGCTTTATAACAATGCACCCCTGAGCCTCATTCCATGTTTTGGGTTGAGTGCTCCTGGTTGGCAAACTGTCTTTTCGGTGAGTGCACAATAAACTTTTACGAAGTACTACTTCAGTGACTCATTGGTTTTACTTCTGTGATCTATGAACTTTGACATGAATTTCTCCTCTTTGCCCAGAATTCTCTTCTCCCTACTCACAGGGTCAGCTCCAACTTAAATTCTTATTAGCTGTATTTATCACTAGCTTCAGGTCTTTATTCAAAGCTTACCTACCATTCCAGCTGAATTCTTCTCTCAAGTTTGAATCCAATTCCTCCCATGCCCGCAACACCAACATTTCATCTGGCCCTTCCTGGTTTTATGTTTTTTCTCCTAAGTAATTATCATAGACAAATATCTATTTTTAAAATCTTTGTTAACACGTTTGTTATTTGCTTCCCCCACTTTCATGTCAACTCCACAAGGGAAATGTTTTCTGTTTCTTCTGTTTCTACGGTATCCTTAAGGCTTCATTGTCACTGCAGGAACAAATGGGTGTGGCTCTTTGCCAATAAAAGTAGCATTTTGCCAACTCCTGTTCTGAGCCCATGGATTTCAAACGATCTTTTTAAGTAATAGAACCCGTTGTTCATACAAATGTTATGTGTAATGCCAATATCTCATGAAACAAATGAGAATGGCCTTGGTTGAAACTGGGGTGGGAGTTTAGAGACCTTTATGCCTTTTCCAAATGAATGAACAGAGAAATAAGAGTAGGCTCCCATCTGCAGGGTAAGAATTATCCACTTCATCTCTTTTCTTGTCTGGCTTCCTTCTTATCTCTACCATTAGTCGTTGAGGCCAATGAGGTTGTTCTCACTGAAATAATCAAACCTACTGATGTTCAGAAACAGTAACCTAAACCAACTTACCCATGATATTCTTAAAGATACCTCTATGGATTGAATTGTGTCCTCCTAAAATGCATATTTTAGGCCCCAATGTGACTGTATTTGAAATAGGGTCTGTAAGGAGATAATTAAGGTTAAATGAGGTCCTAAGGGTGAGGCCCTGATCCAGCAGGATTAGTGTCCTTTTAAGAAGAGACATGAAGGAACTCAGTCTTTGTGCACATTTACCCCAAAAAAGGCCATGTGAGCACACAGCAAGAAGGCAGGCAGATACCTATACACCAGGAAAAGAGCTCTTCTCAGACACTAACCATGTTGGTACCCGGATGTGATATCTCCTTCTTCCAGAACTGTGAGAAAATAAAATTCTGTTGTTTAAGCCAACCAATCTA
This sequence comes from Neomonachus schauinslandi, assembly GCF_002201575.2. Taxonomy (NCBI): domain Eukaryota; kingdom Metazoa; phylum Chordata; class Mammalia; order Carnivora; family Phocidae; genus Neomonachus; species Neomonachus schauinslandi. The sequence continues at coordinate 10,133,932 of NC_058419.1, read as the reverse complement.
CAATATTTTGTTACAGGAACCTAAGGAGACTAAGACAGACACTCCTCAGAGGAAAGCTGAGCTGGCATTCTCTGTCATACTTTACTATTGAAGTAGGTCTTTGGCCTTTCCTAACTCTTTTCCCCCAAGCTGCTTCCTGGATATCACAAATCCCCTTCAAGGCAGCACTTACTGTTGTTTTGTTTTTTTTTTCTCAGAGTCACTCAATTAATCCTAACAGTTTCTGACTACCTCCTATTGCCCCAGCATTTGAGGGGAACTTGTAAACCCAGTGTGTAAAAAGCAGCAGATGTTATTTCAGAGATCACCACATTACTCACTCTGACGTAGTGGGATGTATTCTCAGTCAAGGAAGTCACCCTAAAACTGCTGCCTGTCCAATGTGTCTTTCTTTTCTAGGCCCATGCGATTCTTTGGGGAAGGTGACATAATGAACAGGCAAGGCACATGCGTGACCGCTGACTCCGACTGAGAAACTAGCAGAGCTGAAAGCCAAGTTGATGAATGGAGCAGAAGAGCTTGTTAACAGCCCAGAAGTCACACAGAGATGCTGTGAAGACTGCCTGGGAGCTGTCAAACACAGATTGGTGAGTGTGCATAGCATCTTGCTTGTCTTGACATTAGAGCTGCTGTGAATGATCCACTTAATAATACTCTAGGGGAGTCTCAGATAAGCAGCGTGGGCCCTCGAAGTGCTGCCTACATTAAAACTAAAGAAACATTCTGCTAGATCTGAGTAAGCAGGAGATGTGTTTTTCCTATGATCTGAAAAGTGCTTGGTGGAACGTCATTGCACTCCGCAGTCCTCCTGGCACAACATTTCTTCACTAGACCGATGGGCCGTGGGCACCAGTTTTGATGACAATATAGAAACCCACAATTCCTATGTCTGTCTGTCTGCTCTTCGGGATAGGACCTGGAGACTCATTGCCCTGGCCAATGCTGAGGGATGACTACACGATGATGTTTAGAAGGCGTAACTATGACCTCAACTTGCTTTATGATTTTTGTCCCCAAACTCCTGAGGAAGTCAAAAGTTGAAGGTGACATAGAAGGTGTGGGGGTAAGGTAATAACAGTGTTTGTCAAAAAGAGGAGAAAGGATTTGCCTATGAGAGGTATCTCCTTTTTAAAAAGCAGTCCTGGGGCGCCTGGGTGGCTCTGTCGTTAAAAAGCAGTCCTCTCTGGAAATTTAGATTTCTTCCACCAATGTTGGAAGTGCACAGATCATTTCTGGGATCCCTTTTGGAGATTAACGTATGTTCTAATGATAGTCTTCATGTCAGACATAGGTCATTCTTAACTTGCAATTAGATTATTTGACGCAGCCAAATATTCAACAAATCAGCTGTTTTAAATAAATTAATCAGCTGAGCTATTTAGTAATCCTTTAGAACTCAAAATGATGTAAGACTATAAAGTAACGAGACTTATTTAGCCCTGATGGGACTTTCCAAAGGGACCCTCAAGAACGGTTGGAGCAAAAGCAGTACAGAATGTATAAATGTGAAGCTTCCCAAGGAGCCTCCTCACATTGGGAGAACACACATTTGGACAGATAGATTCTGATCATTTTCCTTTATAATCAAAATGTATTTGAGCTTGGTGCTTTTGTCCAAGTAGTAGGTCATGTTGGGGTGATCAGAAGGAGCAGGAAGCTACCAGAGGTAATGGTAGGGAATTCAGATTTATTCTAAATATAAGAAAAGCTATTGGTTTTAAGCAGAGGAGTGGCACGCCCTGTATTACTTCTATGCTCTGATCCAAATGGATTAGAGGGGAGCTGAGTGAATCTGTGGATGAAGCATTTGCTGTGGCCCAGGTAAAAGATGCTAGCAGCTGGGTCAGTGGCAATAGAGACTGAGAAAAGTAAGCAGAATTAAGAGATACATAGGAAATAAAACTAAAGAGTTAACACAGCTTAACATTTATAGCACTGTCTCTTCTTGTCCCTCAATCTACGTGGATAGTATTGCACCAAAATGCAGATTAATTTGCTGTTTAGCTGTTTTAACAAAAAGGCAAACTTGAGAGAATGGTTGACCTGCATGAACTACGGGTTTGTATGATCAATATACTTATTTATACACAGTGGTGAGCAACTAGCGATTTTAAAACAGTGGTTCATAAAATAGAGGAATAGGACTTAGGATATTCCTATTAACATTGCAGTTATATTTGAAAAGATATAGTCTGTCATTCCTGACAATTTATATATAAATTTAGATTCAAAGTGAGCTTCAGCTTCCATTTGAGCAGAGTGCTTTTTATAGTGATTGCTAATTTGGCAGGATTCACTTTTTGGTGGGAGTTCTTGATAAATCGTTTCTTTGAATGGAAATGTTCCTAATTAATTTCTCTGTGAATGATTCTTCCCTGGTATCAGCTGTTGCTGTGGTACTGACTCCTTTAAACTGACCTGTTATTAATTATTTCTAGTTAGAAATGCTAACGATAGCACTTGGAACTTTGTCCTGGAATAGGGATCCCCAGTTGGCATATAAATACGCCCAGATGAACCTGTCATCTGCACTGGAAGGTTTGGAGATGCCCCAGCAACACGGCTCCGACTGTCCAATGGGCAGACTCCTACATCCCCATGCTCTGTCCACCCTGGGCAGCTGGGGCACCAGCATGGATACTTTCAGTTTGTGAAGTCTCATTCGTCCAGGCTGAGTTCCTGATTGGAAAGGTACTCTTAGAGATGCCCTACACGGCAAGGTCATTTCACTTTCAGGCAAAAATCAGTTCAAAAGGTTTAAAGGACGTTCACAGGGAAACACACCTGTGAGGTTGTAGCCGAGTGCTGTCTCAAAGATGACGCAACTATCACATTCCATCCAAAGAAGGGAAATGAGATAATATGTAACAAAGCAAGCGGTTGTTGCGACGGTAGCATAGATGCTTATTTTATTATCAATATATGGAAACTATCTGTGACCAAAAATCTCCGAAGCTGTAAGCCCGCCCACCGTAGCCTCTTCCTGTGCACGCAGGAAAAGCACGATTCCCCAGTCTCCATATCGTTTTTTGTGGGGACCACGTGACTGGGTTCTGGTTAGTGGAAATGCGAGCCGAAGTGACGTGATACCTCTACTGTGATGCAGGTAAGAGTGAATGTGCCTTTCTCTAAGCTGCCTCCATCACAGCTTTGAGCAAAACTGGACACAGAGCCCTCAGTGATGGCAGTAGTACAAAATGGCGGAGACAGAGATCCCTGAGTCACTAGAAGGGACTCATTGGACTGTGGTGTAAGAAATGCATCTGTTTTGAGTCACTGATGTTTGAGGGGCTATTTTGTATCTCAGCATATTCTGGATAAAATAATACCTTTAAATAATGATGATGATGATGATAATAATGATAACGACGACGACGACCGTAGCAGCAGCTACCGCTTGTGGACCACATATGTCTGGGCGTGGTGCTGAGCACTTTACAAAAGGTATCTCATTATCTTCACACACAAAATCTTCCAGGTCAATAGAACACTTCTCATTCCATAAATTAAGAAGCAGACTGAGAAAAGAAAATTATTGGCCCAAGGTCTCACAGCCTACTTCCTGGTTCTAAATGTATTCTTTTCCCTATAGGTCAGCTGCCCCTGAGTGTTCATCCTTCAATGCTGTTACCATATTTCACAGGCAGATTTTCACTGTTGGAACTTCCTAATGCCAAGGATTCTCTAAGTCTTACAAAAATGCCAGGAACAATCTGGAATAAATGGATCAAAAAAAATACTGGACCAAATATAAAAAGGAACATAGCTCCAGGGGTCTTTCCAATACATATACCACTAAAATCCGCTTCAGAAAGTATGATCGAGATCAAAATTCTTGATGGTTCCTGCAGCTATTTTCATTTTAAAAACCACAGCAGCCAAAAGCAGCTGTTATCAACAGATTGGAAGAGCACAGCAGACACAGTTAATTTCTAGGAAGCCACCAGAAAGGCACATGGTTCCTAAACTAGCATTCTGGTGTTCTTGTCACATAGATGAGATGTTTACAGGAATCACAATAAGTTGAAAAGGATAAAAACATTTAACTTGTGTCCGAAATGCCTACTTTTAATTTAGATAATATTTAGTAGCTGACATTGGTCACCACCCATGTAAAATATTAATTTTTCAGCCTACATTATTAAGAGAAAATTCATGATATGTTAAGAGAAATTAATGTGTATCTGCTTAGAATTTTACCTGATCACTCTAAAGAGATTTGTTTTAAATGTAATGTGTGAATATAAACACATAAAATGGAACTCCTTGTGTGTTTTTTTTCCAGTTGCTCTTAGGAGCCATTTCCCATTCAAGAGTTCCCAAAGCATTTCGAGCAAGGGCACCATCACTGGAATATGTGGGTATTCTCCCGGGGGGAAGACTTAGAAGGATAGCACTCATTTAGATGTATAAATTCTGGGTTGTTTGCTTTTAAAATGCCTAATTATTTTTATTCATGCCTGCTCTATGCTCTTATATGTCTTTGTAATGCCTATCTGCAGATTTTCCTTAAAAAAAAATATAGTGTTGAGAAAAAATGCCTTTGAAATATCAGGTTGGAGATAGTCTTTCCCAATTAATGGAGCTAAGATAGCATTAAAAATTCCTTCTTGTTTGAGGTGTATAAATAGGATTCATGCTGAGTGTTGGCAGGTTAGTATAATGGGAAAAATGTCTATACTAGGACTCAGACTCCTCAGTTCTGTAATTGGTTTGGCTTTGTAACATCAAGGAAATGTGACTAAACTACTTAATAATGCCATCCATTCACTCATTCTTCATTCATTCGTTCACTCACTCACTTACCTACCTTCCATTTTTTAAACAACACGAGAAGTTCACTAGGCTTCAGTCACTTCAGGGGTTATAAAAAATGGTCCAAGACAGTCCCTTCCCCAAAGAGTGCTTTCAATTAAGTGGATAAAATTCCAAACTTTTTTAAACTTTAAAAGCCTCCCCTATCTACCTTATTCATGCAAGGGGAGAATCTAATGAAATGGCTTATGTGAAAGTGAACTGTGAATCCTAAGTTGCTGAGCACATACATGGGTATTAACGTTAGACCCAGTACAAACAATACAGTGGTACTGAAACTGGGGTATTGATACAGGAAATATTTTTCTCCTTACACAACAGATCAAAATAGATTCTCAAGTTCCCCACTCCCTGTACCGTCCTCTCAGGGGGAGGATGTTAAAATTAGCTACATTTCTGTAAGGCACTAAAACAGAAGACATTGATCTGGCCCGCCAAAGACACCCCACAACAGATATGCATTTGCTTAGAAATTGAAGCAGTTTAGGTAGGGATTAGCTAGAAGAATTAAAATGGAAAGGGAAATTCGTTAAGAGTAAGTGAGGGAGAAATTAAGAATGAACGATCTGCATAGCTTCTTTCGGTCTCTACCAGGAGAACAGATGAATCTGGCCAGGTGGTGATTATGCCACAAGCTGATGAGATCAGTAGAGAGGGGTAAGTGTAAATAAATGTGACTGTATTCTTCACTTTGCACCGTTTTGTTTCCAAAAGGGAAACATCCCTTCTGGCTAACACATTCTCCTGCTATACATGCAACACCAAAGGCCATTACCAATTACTAAACTGTTTAGTGCAAGGGCCCACTGTGGTGGGATTTTCAGAGCTTCCAGATCCAAGGCTTTGCCAGTTAACAAAAGGAGATGCTTCACTAGCTAAAGCTAATAGAGGTTCCTTTCTCTGGCTTAAAGCTCCTAGCTTCACAGGGAAATCAAAGTGCCCATCTAAAAAAAAAAAAAAAAGTGCCCATCTAGGCAGGGGATAGGGGAATGTGTGTGTGTGTGTGTGCATGTGTGTTTGTATGGATAGTTGTATACTGAGTATTTTCAAAGGCACTGCAGACTAGAAAGCTCCAAAAATATTTGCATTTCCTAAAATGTTTTCATTGTGAGAAACTCAATGCTTCAATGTGCTCTTCTTTTTCATTTAGTCACTCGTGGATTAGTTATCTTGTCCAAATGACACTGAACTCTAAATACATATATAAAAGAGTTCATAAAAAGGTCATGGTCAATGGCAACAGTAAAAAAGATTTTGTTGCAACTGCTTCAAAGATCTCAATCGAGTTTTGTCTCCTCCTAAATGCATACCGAGTAGAAGCACTAATCACACATTTAAATTTATTATTATGTTAAAATACATGTGGGGAGTAACTGCTTAGTGGGTGCAGGGTTTCCTCTTGGAGTGAGGACATGCTGTGGACCTAGATAAAGTTGATGGTTGCACAACACTGTGAATGGACTAAATGCCACTGGAGTGTAAACGTTAAAATGGTTCGTTAATGTTACACCTTAATAAGAATAGATAAATAACAAAAATGTGTAAATGGGTGTTTTTAATAAGTTCATAGTTTTTGTTTTCCTTGGAGTCTGATGAAGTTAATGCTATGCAGTTCTGAATGAAGTGTAAAGCTATCATTCCTTTGGTCCCTCGAGAAGCTACATCCTGCCCCTGTTGAATGTCTGTCTATAAAAGCATAATTTAATTTAAAATGGTCCCTCTATGGGGCACCTGGGTGGCTCAGTGGTTAAGCATCTGCCTTCGGCTCAGGTCAGGATCCCAGGGTCCTGCTTCAGCGGGGAGCCTGCTTCTCCCCCTCCTTCCTGCTTGCGCTCTCTCTGGCTATCTTGGTCTCTCTCAAATACATAAATATTTTTTTAAAAATAAAAATAAATAAAAAAATAAAACTGTCCCTCTCTGTTGCTAAACTGATAGAGCTACTTCCTTTGCAAGTGGCATACACATGAACATGCTGGATTTTTTTCCTTCCCCTGGATCCCTTAATGATTACTCTGCTGATGGGAGCTGGCTTAATCCAGCAGTGTTGAAGCAGTGTGTCAAAGCAGACCAGGAGCATTTGTGGGACTGACCAGTAGTAACGCCCAGAGCAAGTTCTAGCTCCCTTTTTTTAATACACAGTTGCCTGATCTGTGTAATAAGGAAGTGAACTAGATGATCCTGAGGAGCCTTTCTTTTTCTAAAATTAGGGGATTCTGTGGTCTCTGTAAACGGCTTTTTAATAACCAGTACCACAGTGTACTTATTCTAAGTATCGAATGGATGCTTAGTGTAGGGTTATGGTTCCTTCGTTTGTTGATTTTATTTTTTTTCATTTGTTGATTTTAGACTACATTTTCGCAGAGCTGAATTAAAATTAAGTTCTGGATTGTTTTACCAACTACAAGGTCGCAGGTGTTTCTAAAAGATAAAGATGAATGATGATTAAAGGCATGGATTCTAGAACTTGAGCCGGAAATAAGATGGAAAATTGGTAAGTTATTAAGAAAAGGTCTGCTTCCCCTATTGTGTAAATGAGGAAATAGAGAATCTGAGTTAAAAGGAATGTACAAGGTTAGACAGCTGGTAATTGATGGAGGCAAGATTTTATGTGATGCCAGAAGCTATCCACTTAAGACCTTCCCTCTTCTTTTGGTCAATCATTCAATTTCCAAATATATTTAGAATCCACTATGTGTCAGACACCAAGATAAGTTCTGAGATAGAACAGTACAAGAATGTAAGTGGTCCTGCCCTGATGGAACCCAGTCCAGTGGAGAAAATGGAAGTTAACAAATAATTATAAAAATTAAAAATCAGGGGCACCAACCCCAATGTTTTTAGCAGCAATGTCCACAATAGCCAAACTATGGAAAGAGCCAAGATGTCCATCAACAGATGAATGGATAAAGAAGATGTGGCATATATATACAATGGAATATTATGCAGCCATCAACAAAAAAACCCACAAAACACGAAATCCTGCCATTTGCAACAATGTGGATGAACTAGAGGGTATTATGCTAAGCAAAATAAGTCAATCAGAGAAAGACGTGTATCATATGATCTCACTGATATGAGGAATTCTTAATCTCAGGAAACAAACTGAGGGTTGCTGGAGTGGTGGGGGGTGGGAGGGATGGGGGGCTGGGTGATAGACACTGGGGAGAGTATGTCTATGGTGAGCGCTGTGAATTGTGTAAGACTGATGAATCACAGACCTGTACCTCTGAAACAAATAATACATTATATGTTAAAAAAATAAAATAAGATAGTAGGAAGGGAAAAATGAAGGGGGGAAAATCGGAGGGGGAGACGAACCATGAGAGACAATGGACTATAAGAAACAAACTGAGGGTTCTAGAGGGGAGGGGGGTGGGGGAATGGGTTAGCCTGGTGATGGGTATTAAAGAGGGCACGTATTGAATGGAACACTGGGTGTTATATGCAAACAATGAATCATGGAACACTGTATCAAAAACTAATGATGTAATGTATGGTGATTAACATAATAAAATTTTAAAAAATCAGGGGCACCTGGGTGGCTCAGTTAAGCATCTGCCTTCAGCTCACATCATGGTCCTGGGGTCCTAGGATTGAGCCCCACAGCCAACTCTGCCCCTACCCCTGCTCGTGCTCTCTCTAGCTCTCTCTCATGCACTCTCTCAAATAAATAAGTAAAATCTTTAAAAAAAAATTAAAAATCAAAAACAGTGATAAGTACTATGAAGAAATGATAGAGGGTGTTAGGAGACAATAGCAATGCTAACTTAGACAGGGACTTCTTGAGGACTTACTTAAAGAAATTCTATTTATGCTGTGGTATGAAGGACAGGTAGAAGACAGGCAAGGCAAGAGTGGTGGGAAAATGTGTTCCAGGTAGAAGGAATAGCATGTGTGAAGGTGTTGGAACAGATAAAACCTCACTCCTTTAAGAAAAAGAAAGAGCAAAGTAGCTTAAGGCAGACAGCCAGGGAGCTAACAAATAAGAATAAATGCAGAGACATTCCTATCATCTTTGTCAGGCTATTGGACATCCTATGATGGGCAGTGCTTTCAACTTAACCCAATAATGGTCCCTAGTGGACACCATATGGAATCATCAACTATGTAAATTATGTACTCTCTTGTGTCTCAATTCCTATGCTTGACATGCTATTACAGGTTCTTGTAGTTTGTTCATTTGCACTCTGTATGCTAGTTCATTTTGTCATTATACCACAATATATGTATGTATTTTATCTGTTGATGTACTAAAGTTTCAGCTTTTGAATTCTTACAAATAATGTTGCTATGGACATGACTATACATGTCTTTTAAGAGAAATACACATTCATTTGGGGGGGGTACACATCCAGGAGTAGTTTTGCTCAGATCATAGAGTTTTCACCTATTTGGCTTTAGTATATATTCTCAGTGTTCCAAAATGCTTGTATCAATTTACACTTCTGCCCGCGATGTAGAAGAATCTGGGGTGCTCACTGTCTTCCCCAATACTTGGAATTACCAATCTTTTTCATTTTAACCATCTTGAGGTATAGTGATATCACACTGAGTTTTAATATACATTTGAGTAATTACTTTAAGTATCATTTTCACATATTTCTTGGTCATTTGCCTATCTTCCTTTGGAACACACCTATTTTAGTCATTTTTCTTTTGGATTGTTTGCCCTTTTTTTCTTTGTAATTCTTCATATATTTTGGATTCGTGTCCTTTGTTGAATATATATTGCAAATACTTTTCCCAACTTTGGAGCTTACTTCTTCACTCTTTTAAATGTAAATTTTGAAGGATATAAATTCTTAACTTTATTTTACTTTTTTAAAAGATTTTATTTATTTGACAGAGAGAGAGACAGTGAGAGAGGGAACACAAGCAGGGGGAGTGGGAGAGGGAGAAGCAGGCCTCCCGCCCAGCAGGGAGCCCGATGCGGGGCTCGATCCCAGGACCCTGGGATCATGACCTGAGCCGAAGGCAGACGCTTAACGACTGAGCCACCCAGGTGCCCCATAGAAATTCTTAATTTTAATAAGATACATTGTATCAGTGTTTTTATGCATGGAAAATGCTATTTGTGTAATGTTGAAGAAACTTTAGCATACTCCAGATCATGAAGGTATTCTGCCATGCTTTCTCTCAAATGTTTTATTGTTGTTTTTTTTTTTTTAAAGTAGACTCTAAGCCCGACATGCAGCTCAAACTCAGGACCCCAAGATCAAGAGTCGCATGCTCAATTGGCTGAGCCAGGCAGGCACCCTTCAAATGCTTTATTGTTTAACTTTCACTTTTAGATCTATGATAGACTTGGAATTCATTTTTAAGTATCAGATGAGATACTGTTTACATGTGGGTAGTTAATTGGCTCAGTACCACCTACTAAAAATAGCAAACTTTTCCTACTATACTGTACAGGCACTTTGTCATAAACCAAGTTAACATATATGTGTGGGCCACTTTCTAGGCTCCCCATTGGACTATTTTTTTTTTTTATCACTGCCCAGAGACCGTATTGTCCAAATTACTATGGATTTCTAATTATTGATATCTACGAATGTATATATTCCAGCTTTGATTTTCCTCACAATATTTTGATACTCTTGAATAATCTTGTTCTACTGCATTTTCATATAAGTTGTAGAATTACCACACTCACTCATTCATACACACACACACACACACACTCCCCTTGCTAGAATGGTTATTGAAATTTAATTTACGTTTGGGAGAATTTACAACATTGGATTTTTTATTTTTAAAAAAATTTTTTTAATGATTTTATGTATTTACTTGTCAGAGAAAGAGAGAGCACAAGCCAAGGGGAGCGGCAGAAGGACAAGCAGACTCCATGCTGAGCAGGGAGCCCAACTTGGGACTCAATCCCAGGACCCTGGGATCATGACCTGAGCCAAAGGCAGATGCTTTAAAGACTGAGCCACCCAGGTACCCCAACACTGGGTCTTTTAATCCATGACCACAGTAGATCCTGGGGTGATTGGCTGGCTCAGTTGGTAGGGCATGTGACTCTTGATCTCAGGGTTCTAAGTTTGAGCCCCACACTGGGCTTAGAGATTTTGTAAACATAAAATCTTTGAAAACAAATGGCAGATCCTTCCATTCACTTTATATTTATCAATTTATCTCATTAGTGTTTTGGAGTTTTCACTGTAGGACAGTTGCATGTTTTCTTTAAAATCATTACTAGATATTTAAATTTTTAAATACTCTCCTTAATGACATTTTTATTTTTTCCTAATCATTTGACATTTACTATATAAAAATACCATTTCTTTATTATCAATATTGACCTTGCACTTACCATCATTTCCAAATTCTATTAATTCTAAGAATTTGTCTGAAGATAGGATTCTTTCAGATTTCCTATATACATAATCATATCACATGCAAAACATGTGATTTATTTCTCCTTTCCAATGCTTATGAGGTTTATTTATTTTCCTCGCTTTTTGCATTGGCTAGGAGCTTCAATAAAATGTTAAATAGAACAAGTGATAAGAGCCTTTTGTTTTAGTCCTAACATCACAATGGAGGCTTTAAATATGTCTCAGTGAAGTATCACATTTGTTGTGGGTTTTTACTTTTTTATGTAGACACCCTTTTCAGATTAAGAAATTCCCTTATATTCTTAGATTTATAAGAATTGTTAACATGTATTGGTTTTGACTTTTATCAGATATTTTTTCCTACATCTATAGAGACTTTTTGTTTTCTGTTAACATGGTGTATTAAATTGATAGATTTTGCAAAGGTAAACAATTCATAGTTCTAGAATAAAACCTATAGGTCACTATGTATTATCATCTTTTACTAGGATTAATTTGGTAATATTTTGCTTATGGTAGTGAATCTATAGTCATAAGATAAAATGACACAATTTCTTTTCTAGTAATATTCTTGTCAAATGTTGGTACTAAGGTTATTCTAGACTTACAAAAAGAGTTGGCAAATATTCCCTCGGCCTATATCCTCTGGAAGTGTTTGTGTAGTTTTTTTTTTTTTTTATTTCTTATCTAAACATTTGAAAGAATTCACTAATGAAGCCATATGAGATTGAGCTTTAGTTTGTGGGAATATTTTTAATAACAAATCCAATGTCTCTAGAAATTCAGATTTCTTATTTCTTACATCTTATTCAATACACTGCATGCATGGTTTAAGAATTTGTCCATTTTATCTCAAAGTTCAAAAGTATTAAATATTAGTCATAATATCTTTGTATCATCCTGTATATTCCTTTATCTTTATTATTATTATTATTTTTTTTAAAGATTTATTTATTTATTTGAGAGAGCGAGAATGAGAGTACATGAGAGGGGGGAGGGTCAGAGGGAGAAGCAGGCTCCTCGCTGAGCAGGGAGCCCGATGCGGGACTCGATCCTGGGACTCCAGGATCCTGACCTGAGCCGAAGGCAGTTGCTTAACCAACTGAGCCACCCAGGCGCCCCTTTATCTTTATTATTTAATACTTTCTGCTTTCATTAGATTTCATTTGCAGCTACTTGCCTAACTTCTTGAGATGGATACTTAGATATTTTATTTTCAGCCTTTGTCCTCTCTAATAGATGCATGTATTAGTTTTGTATTGTTGCTCTAACAAATTACCACAAGCACAGTAGTTTAAAACAACACAAATTTAATACTGATCAAGTGTTCAAGATCACCCCTTTCTTACTCCATGCTCTGCCTTGACCCCACATTAGTCAGGCTTCTCTTGTCCCCACAGGCCCCTGAACTTTGGCTCTTCCCCAAGCCTGAGCAAACCCGAAAATGCAGATCATGCCCCCTTTATTAGCTTAATGAGGAACAGCTGACACACAGCAATCCACCCTTCCACTCAAACATTGTCACTTCCTCACTCCCAGCCTCTCCTTATCTACACTGCTTACCCCGCTGTGTAAAAGAGAAGCCTTTCTGTGTTTGATTTTGAGATACTTGGATATTTCTGTGATTGGAACCTTCTCCCTATTGCAATAGTCCTTTTGAATACAGTCTTTTCTTACCTAATGATCTAAGTGTAGATTTTTTTGTTTGACAGTTTTCTGGTGCCATGACTTAAATCGAGTGCTGTCTACTACCCTCTGGACTCTGCTGTCTTCACTCAGGCATTTATACCAGGTTCTCAAACCCTTTTTGTGTCCTTCCTGGTTGGGGAAATAGGGTTCACAAGTTAAATTCCAAGTGCTCATCCAGTGCTCCAGACATTTGTTGTAGCATAATAATGGGTTACTTTGATTTTGATTTTATTAAATGGGGGTTCTTCCTGGTATTTTCCTGCTTAATTCCTGTATAGAAGGTTTTTTGTTTTTTGTTTTTTTGGCTTTTTAAAGGGGGGCTTTAATACATGATTCCTCACTGAGCAAGACTGAATTCAGGGCTGTTTTGTGAGGTCTCTTGTGTTTATTTGAGTATTAACCTAATCCCATGAGTGATTCTCACTTTACAAGGCATATCACCTAACCCTCCAATGCTGACTATGTGCTCTTCCACTCTATCAACTCATTTGGTCCAGTGTCTCCAAAAATGGCCAAATTTCACAAAGGATAATTTGGAACTTCAATAGCCTCTTTGAGAAATGGGCTCTACTCAAACTGGCTCATTTCAGCCCTTTTCATCACCCCTCGTCCTTCTTCTTTTTACCCCCCTTAACCTTCTCTTTAGCTACCTTGAATCTATTGATCTGTCTTCATTCAATATCCCCACCTCCTCTACCCTTCTATCCACTCTGACCATAGCTTTCCTTTCCCACCCCAGCCCCTCAACTCCTGACAGTCATGAGAACTTTGTCTCTCTATCCCCCATCATGGGTTCTTGAGGTTCTCAGAGACACCAAAAGCAACCACCTAAAGATAAAACCACCTAAACCTAACTTGAAATAGACTGTACATTGCACTCCCTCAGATGTGCCTTGGAGACACAGGGCTGTTTGGTGTCTCCTCAGTCCCTCACCCAAAATTCAGTCCGCAGTCTCCATAAGATTACACCCCAGAGGAAAAAAATCCTGGTGTCCTCCACAAATGTGGTTGTGAACACTTTAGCCTTCATATTGAGCAGGTAACTTCAACCTGTCCCATCTGCCAGAAACACAATCCCACTAAATTATAAAAGCAAGGCCAAAATGAGAGCCAATATTTTTATATAAACCAGTGAGTTTTGTATTTCTGTGTTAAAGCTATAAACTATTTGTATCTGTCTGCATGTTTATGTTTGTGTGTATGTATATTAAAACTCTCAGAAATTGGTAAAACTGAACTTCTAATATTTCCAACATATTAAAAAAAGCATCCTGGGGTGCCTGGCTGGCTCAGTCAGTAGAGCATGTGACTCTCGATCTTGGGGTTGTAGGTCCGAGCCCGACACTGGGTGTAGAGATTACTTAAAAAAAAAAAAAAAAGCAGGGCGCCTGGGTGGCTCAGTTGGTTAAGCGACTGCCTTCGGCTCAGGTCATGATCCTGGAGTCCCGGGATCAAGTCCCACGTCAGGCTCCCTGCTCAGCAGGGAGTCTGCCTCTCTCTCTGACCCTCCCCCCTCTCATGCTCTCTATCTCATTCTCTCTCTCAAATAAATAAATAAAATCTTTAAAAAAAAAAAAAAAAAGCAGGGGGTGCCTGGGTGGCTCAGTTGGTTGGGCGACTGCCTTCAGCTCAGGTCATGATCCTGGAGTCCCGGGATCGAGTTCCACATCGGGCTCCCTGCTTAGCGGGGAATCTGCTTCTCCCTCTGACCCTCCCCCCTCTCGTGCTCTCTCTCTCTCTCATTCTCTCTCTCAAATAAAATCTTTAAAAAAAAAAAACTTAAAAAAAAAAGCATTCTTATAAAAATTAACCCAAATGTTTTAAGAATTAAAGTTCACAAAATTTAGGTAAATTGTTGGCAAGTAAGACTAGTTTAATGTTGTTAGCTTAATAAAAACAGTTAGGTCTTCTGTTATCAACATTAAATTGATACATTTTTATTATAGTTGGTCTCAGGCTTATTCTTCCAGAACTTAATTCAGGTTTACTGGTCAAATAAGTTAGCATTTCATCTACTATATATTTATGATTATCAAAAATGTAAATTTGTGTTTAAGTAAACTGACTCATTCTTCTGACAAAATTTATTTCAATGGTAATTATGTTTAATAGGTCAGCTTAAAAAAGGTTTTGAATATCCTTTTGGTAACTTTAGATTTATGCTAAATTAAGTTAAATATTATGTATTATTAAATACCTAGACCATTTCTAAGATAAAATACTGAAACATTAACTACCGAGCATAAGTTTAAATTTATATAACTTTTTATTTTATATGGTATAGAGAGGCGACATATATTTGGATCTGTTAATAAACAAGTTCTTTTTTTTTTTTTTAAAGATTTTATTTATTTATTTGAGAGAGAGAGAATGAGAAAGAGCACATGAGAGGGGGGAGGGTCAGAGGGAGAAGCAGACTCCCTGCTGAGCAGGGAGCCCGATGCGGGACTCGATCCAGGGACTCCAGGATCATGACCTGAGCCGAAGGCAGTTGCTTAACCAACTGAGCCACCCAGGCGCCTAATAAACAAGTTCTTTTTGCCACATTGAGAGATTACACTACGAGGAAGTATATACTTTTAAAAACTGGGGCTCCTGGGTGGCTGTCATTAAGCGTCTGCCTTCGGCTCAGGTCATGATCCCAGGGTCCTGGGATCGAGCCCCGCATGGGGCTCCCTGCTCAGGGGGAAGCCTGCTTCTCCCTCTCCCACTCCCCCTGCTTGTGTTCCCTCTATTGCTGTGTCTCTCTCTGTCAAATAAATAAATAAAATATTAAAAAAAAAAAAACATGAGTAAGGGGCACCTGGATGGCTCCAGTTGGTTTAGTGACTCTTCATCGGCTCAGGTCATGATCTCAGGGTAGTGAGATAGAGCCCTGCATTGGGCTCCACACTCAGCTCGGAATCTGCTTTGGACTTTCTCCCTCCCTGCCCGTCCTCCCGCTTTCGCAGGTGCATGCACACGCGCGTGGTCTCTCTCTCTCTCCAATAAATACATAAATAAAATCTTTCAAAAATAAAAACAAAAACTATGAGTAATACATTCATAAACTTTGCTTGTCAGCTACACCGCTACAAAATGCTGGTGTATGGGTTTATCATGATCTCTTCTAGTTTTCTCTGTAAAATAGAAGTTACTAACTGGTAAAAATTATAATCAATATCTGTAAATGAGACTATTAGAAACAATAGTGGAAAAAGGGAATGACTTTTATGCAAGGTATGCCAAGTATGCTTTTGTTAAGAAAGATAGAGTAGTTTGGCCCGAAAATATTTTTAAATATCTAAGAAAAAACCTAAATGACTACAAAAAAGTTAAGAGGTTCACAGAAAAGGAACTTTGTCTTGGCCAAATTGGCTATGAGTTAATTAGTTTACTTATGAGATCTTTATAAAAGACCTGGAAAACAAATACTTTCAGTCTTGGGAATTTTTTTTAGGGTTATCATACCATCTGTCATCATACTGTGGTTTCTGTATCTAAAGTTTCTGTCTAAAATTGGCACATGTTATAACTGAAGTGGTACATAATTCACTTGCCGTTCTTGGCCATTAGACTTTTCTTAGGAATCTACATGTGCAAGACACAAGACCAATAATAACACAGAATGACAGTGACCTGTTAAGTATTCTTTGAAACACGGACAAAATGGAATTTGTTATCATTATTTTTGCTGTTGTAAATATTAGTGGTTGATAATTTGCTTCGATGCATATTTCTTACAAAACAATTCAAGCAGTGAGAAATATGAACCCTCTGAATTTAGTGCTGTTTCTAAACTGATAACATAGAATGTTACTTGGGAAAAGTCTGGAATCTGTGGTGCACACAAGCAGTGCTTCATGAGTGAGTTTCTTAGTTTTTATAATGCCCCATGTTTCTCAAAATTTGGGTCTGTGTTTTTGTTTAGTTTTTTAAAGATTTTATTTATTTATTTGACAGAAGAGAGGGATCACAAGCAGGGGGAGTGGGAGAGGGAGAAGCAGGCCTCCTCGCTGAGCAGGGAACTTCATGTGGGGCTCAATCCCAGGATGCTGGGATCATGACCCGAGCCGAAGGCAGACGCTTAACGACTGAGCCACCCAGGTGCCCCGAGGTTTGGGTTTTTGTTAATAAAACATTTTATAATGTGAAAACGAAGACCTTTAATGTCAAATATACTGATATAAAACAAACTTTGTTTTCTCTTTGCAAAAATGACATTTTCGTGGATTATCGGTCTACTCTTAATGAGAGGTTATAAAGGGTCTTTTTTTACCTTCTGAGTAATCTGCTAGGAGAGCAAAGATATTGAGTTTTACCAGAGTAATTTCCTGTGCTTTATGTTGACTTTGTCATGCCCTTGATTATTTAAGAGAACCAAGGCTTCTCATTTTCAAAAGTTGAGGTTTTATTACAATTCTGTTACCTCCTAGGTTTACTTTGCAAATCTCTTATTCTCACTTTGTTTTAAAAGGTAGCCAAGTATTATTTCTCACTGACTCATGGTTCTTTTTAACACTGTCAAATTAAATAATGCTTATCATTCTCTAAATTTAAATTTGTACTGGTAAAATGTTACTCATATAAATACCTCAAAAATTATATGTGCAATTTTTAAAAACTTGTCATTCTTTCTTTGCTGTATCCTTTTTCTTTTCTCTTTCCTCCAGTGTCACCTTTGCCATCCATCTAACTCTTAACATTTCAACCTCAATTTTCCAATCTTTTTTTTTAGAGAATGTGTGCATTTGTGAAGGGGGGGGCACAGAGAGAGGGAGAGAGAATCTTTCTTTTTTCCTTAAGATTTATTTATTTATTTGAGAGCGAGAGAGAGAGCATGTGTGCCTGAGTGGGGGTAGGGGCAGAGGGAGACTCTTCAAGAAGCCTCCCTGCTGCACACAGAGCCTAACATATGGCTGGATCCCAGGATCCATGAGATCATGACCTGAGCCGAAATCAAGAGTCAGATGCTTAACCGACTGGGCCACCCAGGTACCCCTCCAATATTTTCTTAAGACAGATTTCAGATACAAAATTTCTGTTCAAATGGCATGAGCATTTCTTACCCTAAATTTTATTTTGCACACGTGAATTCCAAAACCCTCATATGCTTATTACAACAAGTAAAATAATAAAGAAGTATCTAAAGTAAAATTAAATATGATAACATGCAATTTGGCAAGGGTGTGAGGGGATGGCATTCTCATATAGAGTTGATGGAACCGTGAATTGGTATACCCACTCCAGAGAGCGATTTAGCAATCAATACCTTGAAGAGCTGAAAATGTCCACACTTGTACAACCCAGGAATTCCTCGTTACAGAATCTCTCCCACACAGGGCAAAGAAACACAAGTACTTTTTTGCAGCCATCAAAAGGAATGAGATCTGGGGCGCCTGGGTGGCTCAGTCGTTAAGCGTCTGCCTTCGGCTCAGGTCATGATCCCAGGATCCTGGGATCGAGCCCTGCATCGGGCTCTCTGCTCTGCGGGAAGCCTGCTTCTCCCTCTCCCACTCCCCCTGCTTGTGTTCCCTCTTTCGCTGTGTTTCTCTCTGTCAAATAAATAAAATCTTTAAAAAAAAAAAAAAAGGAATGAGATCTTGCCATTTGCAACAACGTGGATGGAACTGGAGGGTGTTATGCTGAGCGAAATAAGTCAATCAGAGAAAGACATGTATCATATGACCTCACTGATATGAGGAATTCTTAATCTCAGGGAACAAACTGAGGGTTGCTGGAGTGGGAGGGGTGGGAAGGATGGGGTGGCTGGGTGATAGACATTGGGGAGGGTATGTGCTATGGTGAGCGCTGTGAATTTTGCAAGACTGTTGAATCACAGATCTGTACCTCTGAAACAAATAATACAATATATGTTAAAAAAAAAAAAGAAGATAGCAGGAGGGGAAGAATGAAAGGGGGGGAATCGGAGGGGGAGACGAACAATGAGAGACGATGGACTCTGAAAAACAAACTGAGGGTTCTAGAGGGGAGGGGGGTGGGAAGATGGTTTAGCCTGGTGGTGAGTATTGAGGAGGGCACGTTCTGCATGGAGCACTGGGTGTTATGCACAAACAATGAATCATTACATCAAAAACCAATGATGTAATGTATGGTGATTAACATAACAATAAAAATTTTAAAAAAAGAAACACAAGTACTATTCATTTTAGAATTGTTTACCATAGTTAAAAATTGGAAATAGACTGAATGCCCATCAGCTTGAACTAGATCAACAACTTGCTGTATATTCATACAATACTATTTAATTTCATAGCTATACAGTAGAATGCACTTCAGCGAAGATGAATCTCACATATTAATGAGTTTGAAAAGGTAAGTTGAAGAAGGACTTATAAAGCTTGTCACTTACATGAAATTTTTAAAAAGAAAAACCTGTACTCTATCTTTTCTTTGGTGGTTTATGCAAAAACTGAAGAGTGGAAGAATGCCTTTCAAATTCATACTAATGTTTATCTGTATGGGGAATTGGGAGAGAATGAAAGTCAGGATGGGGATGGAAGTTACATAGGGTATTAGTGGTATCTGTAATATTTTGATGGAGAGAAATATGGCCATTATATTCCTTGGGCAACTCTCGGCTCAGGGTGGGGTTGGGAAGTGGGGAGAGGGTAAGGCAGGGAAGGGAAGGGAAGCTGCCAGCCAAGGAAAAACATGTCTTACCTAATATGCTGTGAAAATAGAATATGTATCTGAAATCAAAAGTCCATCATGGTGGTTACATTTGGACAGGAATCCCCTTTCCAGCTGTGAATATGAATAAGAATTACACTATCACCTAAAAAGCAGACGGAATGCTGCCATAGGTTAATTGTATTTTAATATAAATGGCCTTAACATTTTAACTCATCATTAATCACTGATGATGTGGTCATGTCATCTCAAAATGCAGACAGACTTTATAGACTATTCCGTGCTCTTATGCAAATGCAAATTGTAAGCATTTCTATGCCTTTTAAGAAGGGAAAAAAGCCAAGACTGTGTGTGACAAAATAAAAGTCGAATGGTTAATGACAACAGAACAAAAGAACAATCAGGAAATGAACCCATCCTGCTTCTTTTTAAGGAAAGGCTTCTGCCTTGATTAGGATTACTAGAACATGGAGCTACTCTTGCTCGGATGGCTTCCCTGATGTGGAGTGGAATGCTTATGGAACAGGAGGCCATTTCTGCCATGCAAATCATTTAAGCCACATCATAGATTATCTAGCATACAATCAAGGATACTTGATTGTATTATACTTGCATATAATGTCTATAGTCAGCTAAAAATTATGTCTAAATATCATTACACTTTATTTTGCAAATTACAGCACTTGAATACATTATCAGACTTGTTTTATGTATACACTATTAATATGTATTTAATAATTATTTTCAACAATGGATTTTCTTAGTTTAAAGTGATTGTCAAAATTTCCATGTAAATGTTGTTTACTCTAGGACATTTCATACTTTTCCAAATGCTGTTGCGGCTCTCGTGATGCTTTAGAAAAGTAAATGAGTGATTTAAAAAATAGAGTATTTCTTGATCTTCTCTGATTAAATGACTTATTTCCTTAAATGACTGACCTTTAAAAGGTCTGCTACCATGATGCCATTCTCGGTGATACTTGCTTGACCCCATTCTAGTTGTTTTAACAATGTTAAACACTAGGAATTTTATAAGCACAACATTCGCAGATTTTACAATTTAATACTGTAAATTGAGGTCAGCAGGAGACATGCTCCTACTTTCATTGTAGTGCACTTTTGCGCGTACTCTTATCTTGAATATCCAGATGATGTTTCTGAATGTCAGTTGTAACAGTAAGATGTGTCTCTGACAAATTCTAACTAAAATCTGATGCTGCATCAGTATTGTGAAGGTTATATTTTTACAGAGTGGCATCAATCACCTCAAGATCAGTAAACAGATTAAAACATGGATCTTTTAAATTTTAAATGAGGTAGAGCTCAAATTTTTGTGGAACACAAAGGTTAATATTGTATTATTAAGAAAGCATCATTATTATTATTACATCTTTCAACTTATTTTATATTCCTTTAATTCCATCTTACTTGGGACACATTTGTATTCAAAATATACAGCTAGTTGGCCTTCTATTTCTTTCATATTGATAATTTATATGTCAAAAGTAAAGTTAGAAGTAAACTTCATGACGGGCTTTATTAGAAAAAGATTTAAAAACTTTAAAACCTATGTTTGCTTTCTAGTTAATATCTTTGCATCCCCAAATTCAGCATAATTCTTCTTGGTTTGAAAAATGTTTGTTTATTGGAAGGAACTTTAGAGAACACTGAATAAATAGATCACAGATTCTAGATTACGATTTGAAAAAAATTTCCAAAATTAATTATCTTCATGTCATGACTGAATCACATAGTTTGATCAAATGCATAAATGCTACAAATTGACAACCAAAACAACAAAGAATGCAGTGTGATGTTGAGTTAGAATTAGGACCTGTCAATAAAACACCGATTTAAAACACTTCCAGGGAGAAAGAGTTTATCTTGGAATTCAAGTGCTTTCTGTCAAAACTTGAAATACATTCAAGTATCCTAATTCAGATAAATTAAATCAAGCTCCTCAGAGGAGATTTCACATGTGAACAAAATCTTTATCAGTGGTACTTAAAGAGGCGTGTGGAATAAAAGGAGAGTGGGAAGACAGGATCCGACTTTTAGAAGCTGTAAGCAACTGCTGAGATTATGATGCCCATGGCTCCCATTTGTAATGAGAATAAAACAGATACTGGACAACAGAATAATTACTAAGGAAATACAAAACAAAGTCCTGAGGTTTTTCTTGGTAACCAATTCTGGTGCTGTGTTTCCTTTTGAAATACAGATTTTTTTCTAAGATCACTTTTGTTATCTCTGCTTTACTAGTGGCCTCTATCCTTGGTCCACCCAATAAATAAACCTGCATACATTGACAAAAGACCAAAGATAGGCATTATTTAATCTCTTCTTTCCCCCAAAATGCTGAAATCCAGAAATTCCAGACCTATGATCTTAATATCAATGCAAAGAAAAATCCCAGACAGACTGCCAAACAGGTGGCTCGGTAACCCTAATAAAACAGAAATTAGTAGCAGCTAGAATAGGTTCTTAATACCAGGGGCGCCTGGCTGGCTCAGTTGGTAGAGTGTGCAACTCTTGATCTCAGGGTAGTGAGTTTGAGCCCCACGTTGGGTGTAGAGATGACTTAAAAATAAAATCTTTAAAAAACCGAAATAATACCAGGTCACATTAACAATATTAGATTACTAGACTGGTTAATATAGTAGAAAAGTATATATGTGTGCATATATTTTTCCCTTAGTGTGAATGAGTGATGTGAGAGTATCTTTTTATATACATCTAAACAAAAGAGAAAAACAAACTAAATGACAGTCAAGTGTATTTTTAACTGCTTCAGTGAGCTAATTAGCACTCATTTGCTCATTCATTCATTCAATGGCATTATTTATACCAAGCACTGCCATTCAGGGGTGAATAAAACATTATCTCTGGTTTCAAGAAGCTTACTTCCATGTGTGTAGTAGATGTGAGGAGGAGTAGCAGCAGCGGTGGGCGTAGGGTGAGATAGTGAGGTGTGCGGACTCTGGAGTTAGTAAGCTAGGTTGAATTGCTAGGTCAACCATTTCATAGATCCATATGACTTCGGACCTGTTCCTTAATTTCTTTACAAAGGAGCTCTCTGTGTAGAATCAGAGAATAATCTTGGTATTGAATCCTAAGATCATGTGTGGATTAATGGACATCACGTGTGTGGCAGTAGCTGCTTGTCCAATCAAAATCCAGTGAATTCACTTTCACTTAATCACCTATACTGAAATATAACCACAGTCTGAGATGCTGGGAATTAGGACTTTAATATATGAATTTTGAGAGGGACATCATCCATGCCCTAACACTGAGTGATCTCAAAACAACAAACAAAAAACTTTCTAACAAAGTTGGAGATGAGAAAAGCTAGCATGGGCTGTCCTGATGTGTGGCGGGCTTCCTGTTACTAGAAATGATCAAGTAAGAGCTGGAATTGATGTTGAAATGGGAATTCTTGGGGCACCTGGGTGGCTCAGTCTGTTAAGTGTCTGCCTTCGGCTCAGGTCCTGATCCTGGGGTCCTGGGGTCCTGGGATTGAGCTCGGCAGGGAGTCTGTTTCTCCCTCTCTCTCTGTCCCTCTCCCCACTCATGTACATGCTTTCTCTCTCTCTCTCTAAATAAATAAAATCTTTAAAAGAAAAGGGAATTCTTTTAAGTGGGAGAAAGCTTAGGCTAAATTATACTCCTGCTTTTGTTTATATCTTGGTAAATAACCAGTAATGTGAAATTAGCCACAGGCATCTTGCTCTGTTCAGTTATGTTTCCTTATACAACCAAACAGTTGATAGCCAATACACATCAAATAGAGCTAGGTAAGCTGATCAGTATCTGGATATAAATGATCAGACTCACAGTGCCCTGGATATT
Source organism: Neomonachus schauinslandi (assembly GCF_002201575.2). Classification (NCBI taxonomy): domain Eukaryota; kingdom Metazoa; phylum Chordata; class Mammalia; order Carnivora; family Phocidae; genus Neomonachus; species Neomonachus schauinslandi. Next base: position 10,110,602 of record NC_058419.1, on the reverse strand, counting down.
TTTACAGTACTTTATAATTTACAAAATAGTTTTTATGCATATTATTTTAAAATTTCATAGTAACAATTACGATGGTAGAGGAATTATTGGCATCTCCTTATTTGCAGACATTGAAACAGATCAGGAAAACTGTGCCAAATCATTAGCAAACACTAAAGCTCAGACCCACTTTTCTTCCTACTCTTTAACCCTGGGTCTATGAGGAAATATAGTAATATATCCTGAGCCACAGGACAGAAGTAATCCATCTTTCTGAAGTATCCATTTTTCTTGATGGTAGAGAGTTAAATCATTATTTTCAGATCAAAATAAACATGGATATATTTCTAAGTGAAAGGCAATCTCTTCTTAAATTTTTAAAATAAAAAAGATTGACAGAAGCTTTTTGTTCATGGCAGACTGATGTGGAAAACTCCAGGACACCCCTAGCTTACGATACCCAGACTCTCCTAGGCCTTTAGGAAGCTGCAGTGCAAAGTTTAAGAAAGTCTGCCACTTGATGCCGTCACCTTCCTGTAGAGGGACACTGGTCCTACCTGAAGAAGTGATTTTTGTATGCAACTGATCACCCATCGAATAGAAACTGCTTATAAAATACAGTTTACGGCAAGCCACCGCTTTATTCACAGCTAATTAATCCATCAGAGAGAACCTCCAGTAGTGATTACTTTCACTCCTCTCCAATCAACCTGCGCCAGATTTATACCCCTGACCCTGAGAGAAGACTCTCATCTCAAACCTCTGGATAGGTCTATTATAATATCATCTTCTGGCATGTTCAGAATAGTGATAACAGTTAATGCAGGATATTCTTTTATTTTTAATCTAGCACTGGAAAACACAAATTGGGTCCTGTTGCCAAAAGGGGTTGGGGTTTAATTATGTTGAAAATTCTTTTACTTGAATTCTTGCAATGAGCCAACTTCACCTTTCTGAAGTGAGTATTTTTTATTTGTTGGATCCCGAGATCCTGCTTTGAAAACATGGCGGTTTGAAACGGCCAATTAGCCATGATGATTTTGATGCAGCTGAGTCAAAACAGCTATGGTCAGTTGTGAAAACGTTTTTTCTTATCAAGGAACACAAGCAATGTACATTCTCAGCTCTCCTCTCATCCCTGAGTTCTACCTGTACTAGAGGTCTGTGACATTTTGTGAGGATCATCAAGGAGGTAAGATATAAACAATGAGTGCACATTACTTGTGTGTAAAAGGAAAAAAAGACATATTTTAGTGTGGCTCTTTCAACACAGCTGCACTAAAATTTTCCCCATCCCTCATCAGCTGTATCTATTTCATCTCTTCATTGTCCTTTTCCAGAATCTGGATTCAGCCAGGCCAGGCATCGGTCTTCCAGCAGGCCTCCCTTCCAGGTCTAGATTGCATAAAGACTTTGGGCGGGTAGGTTGAGGGGACGGGTGAGTTACTCTCCTCCAGGATTCCCTACATGCTAATGGATTCATGGCTTTTCCAGAACGTTGGGTGTCAAACCTGATTTTCATTAGAATGACCTGGATGGCTTGCTAACACAGAGATTCTTGGGTCCCACTCCAAGAGTTTCTGACTCCATAGGTCTTGCAGGACCGTGACAACTAATAGTTTGCATTTCTAGCAAGTTCCTGAGTGATCCTGATACTGCACGTCCAGACTCGTGCATGGACGACAACTACCCCTGGAACTAGGCGCTGTCTTCAACCTCCGTGTGGGTACACTAAGAACCTCTTAGAAAGTGCAAGAGCTCATTTTTGAGGGTATATAATTACAATGGAAATTCATTTAACTTCTTCTAGTTTGTCAAAAGCCTGTCAGTACTTTTCTTCCCATTTTCAATTAGTGTTCTCAGTCCGACACAATTCCATCCCTGAATCTCTGCACAAGATGACCTTTTGCTTCTGTCCTGCCTGGCCAGCAAGCCATCACTCTATGGATTTGCCTTGTGTTTTTTTTTTTTAGAAATTCCCACTCAATTCTTCTTCTCTAGATGTGACAGCAGCCCAGCACACACCCCATTCTGAAAATGTGCCTTTCTCACAAGTCACTCTGGCATTAAGACATTTGTACCCTGTTTTATAGTCTCAGTCCCACAGGGTCTTGCTTTTTTTGATCTTTTACTGACAATCCTGTTTTCTCTGTGTACAGTATTCCCAGAGCCAGACTCTCTATTATCCCTGTTCATTTTTTAAAAAAGATTTTATTTATTTATTTGACAGAGAGAGACACAGCGAGAGAGGGAACACAAGCAGGGGGAGTGGGAGAGGGAGAAGCAGGCTTCCCACCTGACACGGGGCTCCATCCCAGGACCCTGGGATCATGACCTGAGCCGAAGGCAGATGCTTAACCGACTGAGCCACCCAGGCGCCCCATCCCTGTTCATTTTAACCGTACTGGAGAAGCAATTCTGTGTAATGGTTAAGGGCCTAGTTATACTGTTTAAAGTACTTACATTCAAATCCTGTTCTTACCATGTACTAACTGTGTTAGCTGAGGCATGCTATTGGCTCCCTATCTCAGCTTGTCATATGTAAAATGTGGATAATAATGCCTAACCTCGGGCGCCTTGGTGGCTCAGTCGTTAAGCGTCTGCCTTCGGCTCAGGTCATGATCCCGGAGTCCTGGGATCGAGCCCCGCGTCGGGCTCCCTGCTCCGCGGGAAGCCTGCTTCTCCCTCTCCCATTCCCCCTGCTTGTATTCCCTCTCTCGCTGTGTCTCTCTGTCAAATAAATAAATAAAATCTTTAAAAAAAAATTAAAAAATAATGCCTAACCTCATATGGTTGCTGTTATGAGGCATGAGGATTAAATTAATTATTATTTGTAAATGGTTTTATACAATGCCAGGCACACAGCAGGTATAATCAGTGTTTGTTGGATAAACTGTCAGTTATTATTTATTTCTTCCTAGATCTAAAATACCCATCCAACAATATTTCAGAAAAGGCAATTTTATCCTCAGTATTGCTTAGAAATTCATTTGTTCGTTTTTTTAAGATTTATTTATTTGAGAGAGAGAGAGAGGGAGGGAGAGCAGGGGGGAGCAGCAGAGGGAGAGGGAGAAGCAGTCTCCCTGCTGAGCAGGGAGCCCGAAATGGGGCTCGATCCCAGGACCTTGTGATCATGACCTGAGCCGAAGGCAGATGCTTAACCGACTGAGCCACTCAGGTGCCCTTCATTTGTTCATTTTTTGTTAAAATTATTTTACCTTCTAGCCTTCAGTGTATCACAGTCTTGCTTCTGCCACTAAGCTGTCCACCTTTTCAAGGTTGCCTTCAACCTTCTGCCCTCAAATCTAAAGGCTTCTTCTCTGTCCCTATTTTCCTCCAATGCATCTGTAAACACTGTTGAATAATCTATCTTTGCAAATTCTGTCATGATTTGGATTTATCTTTATAAAATTTACAATTATTTTCTTTGCTTCAATAATAGTTTTCTTCCTCAATTCAAAATTAGTCTGTGTCAAACACTAAAGGAACAAACCTGAAAAGCTCAACTAAAGATAATGGAAATCCTAGAATCCTAAAAACTTATCACGTAACATGTATACATCAAGATGGCTGAGACTCCTGGGTATCGCAGGCTCAAGTAAATCATTGGGTACCCCCTTCATATCAGTATTGCTTTAGAAGGGAGGGTGTAAGGATCAGGTGAGAGAAGATCAGACAAGGAGATCTCAAGGTCATGGATCAGGCTTCATCTACACTTTGCACTACTCAGGCCCCTAAACTTGTACACTTCGAGGAGCCAAACAAAAATCTTAGTTTATCAGGCCTGCTCTACTTAAAAGGAAATTTCATGGCCATGTGTTAGTACTGGAGCATGATCTTGGGAATCCCAATACTCCGGACCCACCCTAACTGCCACACTAAAGTATCAATTCTCTCAAGATAGTCCTCATCCTCAAAGATGCCCTGATAAACATGTTTTTCTCTGTTTCATTATATTCCCAGTGATGCTTAGTGTCCCATATATATTGACACCTAAGGCACTACCTTGCTGGTTTGCCCCTTTGCTTGGCTCAGACATATTTTTGTCATTTTATAAAATGGTAATCTGCTGGAATATTTTCAACAAATACTGTCCTACAACATGATTTTCAATGGATGAACAGTAGTCCGTGGTATCAAAGTGTCATAATTTATTTAAAGAATCCCATCATTTTGGCACTTACATTTCCTAGATCTCGATAGTACTCACAAATATATTGTACTACTTATGTATCTCTGCCTATAAATCTTTACATTTATAATGTGTTCTTTCCTTAGAGGGAATTCTTCGAATAAAACTTGATGGTTCAGATGATATGAATATTAAGGCATCTCATACATCCTTCCCTCCAAATAGATTGTGTCAATTTGTATTTTATGTAGATATGCATAAAACCAGGGAAATATTGGACGGAAGAGTGTTCCTGGGAGATAGAACATGAGACCAGGCAGTAAGTACATGTTTGGTATATACGAGGAATGATAGGTGTGCAGTATGGTTTGCACTGAGTGAGTGAAAGGGAGGTGGTAAGAAATGAAGTCATAGAGGGAGCAGGGCCAGATGGTGGGATGGCCCTGAAGGACAACATAAGAACTTTGCCTTTGACTCTGAATAAGATGGCGTGCTGATGGAATGTTTCAAGCAGAGAATACACACAGCATAACCTGTCAGCAGGGTGACTCAGGCAGCCGTGTTGAGAAGAGCCCATTGCGATCGTAGAGAAAAGACACACGAGATGGCAGTTGATTTAGAACAGAGCACTGCCAGCAGGTAAGAGGCCTCACATTTTAAATATATTTTATTTTGAGGGTAAAACTGCCATGAGTTGTTAATTGGCTGAATATGTGGTGCTAAAGAAAGGCAAGAGTCAGGAATAACTAAGCCTCTTGGTTTGATCAGCTGGAATCACGGAGTTGTCATTTAACAAGATTAGGAAAACTGGAGGAGGAATTTTTTTGAGATGAAAACTGGGACCAGCTGAAGTCCCAGACATAGGGCCAGGAAAATCCCACACCTTGATGGGCTAAGGACTGCACCAATAAGCTAAATCACTATGTTAAAGGGGACGGAATGCATTATTATGTTTTATTTATTTTCCCAGTAGATCAGCTACATTATTCCTGATATAGTCATCTGCAATCTGCATGTTATCCTGACTGAAACACATACTAAAGCATAACGTTGGGCAAATTGTTTAATCTATCTGAGCCTCAGTTTCCTCCTCTATGTGCTAGGGAAATGAGGATGACATTATTTACTTGCAAAGATTAGATGAAATACTGGATGAAAGGTGCAGTTAGTTCCTTCCTTCCCCCGGCCAAATTCTAAATCCCTTTGGAATACTGTCTCTGTAGCCCTGACAGCTTATTATACATTACCTTATATATGGTAGGTAGATAGTATTTATTTATTTAAATAGAATTAAGTACTTCATAAGCACTCCTCTTTAACTGCCATGACCGGTGGTGATCCCAAATCATATGTATGTCGGGTAAGCTTAGTTACATACACAATTCTTTGTACTTAACATTCGTATCATTCCTCTGTAGCTAACTGGTACTTTTTTGGTAAAGTGTGTTTTACTGACAACTACTTTCCTGGTCTATGATTTTGATTTTGCACTTCCAGTATAAATGCTTTTGCATCTAGCATTTTCTCCATACCCCATTCAATTCCTCTGCTGAAACTGAGGGACTCATTGTCCTCTCTTTACCGGGCCTAGGAAGAATGAATTCAATGTTGTTTCTCCCCGGAAAGGGGGAACACGGGGAAGCTGCGTGGGGGAAGTCTGCACTAGAATCTAAGGAACCATTGCGGGGTGGGGGGGGGTTGCATGTCTTCTAGCCTGCTACCTGTGGTCCAAGGAGCTACAGTATTCAACTTTGACACAGCGATCTGTGGGGTCCAGGAGAGCCATGAACACATGAACCCCCCCTCCTTCTCTTCCACTTTTAACTTCTGTCACCCATGGAGGAGAAGCAGCTTGGGGTTCTTCATGAACTCTCCAAAACTCTCTAGATAACTGCCTGGCTCTTACTTTACATTGCCTTAGAGAGTCCGAAGAAATGGATTTTCTTCAGATTGGATGCCCTCCAGATAATAAAGTTCATGTTCTTCACATCATGAGTCTGAGTTGCCAGGATATACAGGCTTCGGGCCACTGTGTGAAGGTGAAACATACTCCACACACAGTTCACATTAAGCTCACTGATTAAGGTCGAAACATCCCCGGTGACAGCAGTTCTCTCTTGTTTACCATTTCAGCAACTGCACCCAATCATGGGGAGACATCTAATCAGCTAATTGACCAAATTCAGACAGGATGTCATGGAAATATTTCCAGACAAATTAGTATTTATCTTTTTTTTTCAAGGTCTGCTGGGCAGGAAATTCCCAAACCTTTAGCAATTTCTGCTAGAACTAAGTGAACTTCACCATCAAGAAATGCTTCTTTCTTTCCAACCTAACTCCCTCAGTTTGTGGCTTGTTCTTTTTTGCTCTCTTCTGACCACAAGTCTCAATTTTCCAAAGACTTTTAAAATCCATGCTAAATTAATCCCAATGGCAACTGAGATGTACAACTGTGCTAAAAAAAGAAAAAAAAAATGCTTAGTGCTTTCTAAGCAGATCATCTCCGTTTTTTATGTTCATTAAATATGTCAAGTAAAAAAACCTCGAAAAAATTGCTTTTGTGCATTCTTAGGCCAGTTACAAATCTCAATTTAAACTGCAACAGCTTCTATGTTATTGGAATTAGCGAAGTGAAAATTAAATGTATTTATGTTTGTTTATTTCGATCTTCCCTCCTAAAAAGGCTGTAAGGTGGTTAGAAATTTAGGCTAATACTACTCAGCGTTCAATACAAAAGCAGAGTGTAGTGTAATTGCATGTGGAATAAATTAAGCAAAAGAAATAAAAATCAAATAATTTAGTACAACCTGAAAACATTAAAATGAAACATAAAGAAAATAAACAATTAATTGGAAAAGCAAAATAATACAGAGGGGGGCCAGTCATTAAACACTGATGAAACAGCCAAGTAGATAACCTTAAGTGCAATAGGTCAGGATTAAATTAGATTATAATAAAGTAGATACTAAAGTTCCCATGGATTATCTCAGTTTTGTGCATATTTATAAAATTTTAAGTGACTACAGTTTAAGACGCTTGCAATTTAGTGTTAAGTGTGTGTGTATATATATATATATATGTCAACCTTTAAGCCAGTCTGTATGGCCAAGTAATGATGGAAATCTAAAATGCCTGGTTTAAATGATCACCTAGGGAATGTGAAGTTCATAGAAATGAGCAGGGTGCCATTCATTAGCATGTCAACGATGTTTCTTCAACAGGATGCCATTAAATTATTGTGGTGATAATTGAGACACTAAAAAGAGACAGATGCTGGGCCTGTAGTTCCTAAGATCTTATAACCCATTAGCAATTAAATGTCAATGAGCTGACATAACTTCACTCTCACTAAATTAACAACTGGGAATATTCTTTCTGCAGCTCTTTCCAGGCAGATTTTTGCCTGATTTTAAAAGCAAAATGGAACTCCACTAAGATGCAGGATTCAGGAGACAGAGCATCTAGGTATTAGGAGAGTCCTACTCTCGGAACTAGACCTTGGGTGGCAGCCAACCAAGTCAGGGCTGGAAGTGGCAGTCCAATGACATCAGAGTGATCTGATGGGATACCGCACAGCGGCGAAGAACAAGAATGTATGCTCAGAAGGTCAGTTCCTTCAGGGAAGGCATGTAAGTGCTCTCTCTCTAAGTAAGAAGAGTAACCTCAGGGGTGCCTGGGTGGTGCAGTCAGCTGACCGTTTGACTCTTGATTTTGGCTCAGGTCCTGATCTCAGGGTTGAGAGATCAAGCCCCAGGTCAGGCTCCCTACTCAGTGAGGAGTCTGCTTGGGATTCTCTCCCCCTCTGCCCCTGCCCCCCACTCACATGTGCTCTCTGTCTAAAAATAAATAAATAAATATTTTTTTAAAAAAAAGAAGAGTAACAGGGGCGCCTGGGTGGCTCAGATGGTTAAGCATCTGCCTTCAGCTCAGGTCATGATCCCAGGGTTCTGGGATCGAGTCCCGCATCAGGCTCCCTGCTAGGTGGGGAGCCTGCTTCTCCCTCTGCCTCTGCCTCTCTCTCTCTCTCTCTGTATCTCTGACTCTCATGAATAAATAAATAAAACATTTAAAAAAAAAAAAAAAAAAAAAAAAGAAGAGTAACCTCAGAGACTCTGTGGGTCAGTGATTCAAGGGAATACAGAAAGACAACACAATTCCAGTCTGACTGGGCTAAGTTAAGTCAGGATGAGTCCATGCTGTGGTAATAAATTAATCCAAAAAAAAATCTCACTGGCTTAACACAATGGAGGTGTGTTTCTTCCTTCCTCAAATCTCAGTGCAGGTACTCAGCCATCCTGGCAGATCTGATCTTATAATGTTATCATTTCAATATATAGCTTACAGGTCTCTAGAAAAAGGGAAGAGAAAGCAGCGTGGGAGCCTGCAATACAGGTTCAAAATAGGCACAGAATGATCCACATCATTTCCACTGATAGAGCACAGCCTAGAGCCAACAATGTGGCCCTACCTAACTGCGATGAAGCTGGGAAGCGGGGGAAGTACCTGTCTGCTGGTAAGCAGTAAGTACCTCTGACCCTAGTAAGTACCTCTGACCCTAAGTCTGATCTGCAATAGAGGACGATAGTTACAAGTAGAGCGAAGTTGGTAAACACTGAAGCTATAAGCAGATAGGCCAAGTCAGATTCTGATGGGTTCAGAAACTCAAGCCCTAGAAAACACTGGGGCTCAAACTACCCTATCAAAAAGAAAGTGACAGAGGAGCATCTGGGTGGCTAAGTTGTTAAGCGTCTGCCTTCGGCTCAGGTCATGATCCCAGGGTCCTGGGATGAGCCTCGCATAGGGCTCCCTGTTCAGTGGGGAGCCTGCTTCTCCCTCTCCCTCTGCTGTTCCCCCTGCTTATGTTCTCTCACTCTCTCTGTCAAATAAATAAATAAATAAATCTTAAAAAAAAAAGTGACAGAGTATAAGGAGCAAGATCCAGTTTCAGTAGTCTTGTAATAGGGACTTGGAAAGGCAGGACAGAGGTGTAGAAGAAATCTGCGTTCTAGAATCATCTTATATCCTATTTCTACTCCTTACCAGGATACCTTGGCAGGTTATATAATTTATCAGATGCTGAATTTTCAGTGTGCTGTTATGGGCTGAACTGTGTCTTCCAAAATTCATATGTTGAAGTCCTAACTTCGTATCTCAGAACGGGACTGCATTTGGAGACAGGACCTCTAAAGAGGTAATTAGTGAAAATGAGGTCACTAGAGGGACCCTCATCCAATATGACTGGTTTCTTTATAAAAACACATTAGGACATAGAAAGAGGGATAAGAACATCTGAAGACAGTGGAAGAAGAAAGCAACCTACAAGCGAAGGAGAGAGGCCTCAGAAGAAACCAACCCTGCCAACGCCTTGATCTTAGACTTTTAGCCTCTAGAACTATGAGGAAATGCATTTCTCTTGTCTAAAGCACCCAGGCTTGTGGTACTTTGCTATGGCACCCTAGAAAACTGACACTAATACATGTGCCAAATAATAACACCAGTACTTTCCCGACACATTTTCCTTCCTGCGAAAGCATGTTAGTGAGTTGTCAATGTTATACCACAGTTAATTGTTATGTTTTTCTCTTTCAGGCTGGTGGTTCCTCAGTGATGTCAATGCTGTTATTTGTCACTGAATTCCCAGTGTTTCACACAAGCCCTGGACACATACAGGTGTTCCAGAATAGTCTGTGGAAGGAAGGAAGGAAGGAAGAAAGGGAGAGAGGGAGAAATGGAAGGAGGGAGAGAGGGACCGATGCCCGGAGGAACTCATTAACAGGAATCCATAGAGAATAATTAATTAAGATTATATCCCAGGTAGAGAGTATGGGCAGAAAACTGAAGGCATTAGCAAGAATGACCATGCATGAATACTGAGCCAATCTTTACTAAAGCAGATGACCCTAATATGCTTTATGTTCCCAGGGCCAGAATCAGGTAAGGAGACAGCTTATCTGCCTATAAGAGTGGTGTACAGGTATGAGAATCCAGGTAAGTACTGAAAACATCAAACAATATAAACTTTCCCATGTAATAACACTGTGAAACACTCAAGAACCTCAACATGAAGTTTCACTCTGTCTCAAATGATGACAATGCATTTGGGACATCAGATGATGGATTTCAAGGTAAAGAGAGCATCTTCGCTGTAGACACCTGAGGTACAGAGAATGATTCAGTGCAACATTTACTGAGCACCTTCTTGTACAAGGCACTCTGCTCAGTTATGAGGAAACAGGAAGGTGACTAAGACCCAGTTCCTGGTCCCAAGAGCTTGTAAAACTCTGCTATTTTGGAAATGATTCCGATTTTCTCATCCAAATAAGAAAAATATCAGCAAATACACACCTGTGTTTGTATAGTTACATAAAAATAAATAGCACAGCTAGGCTGGAAAATAACAATTACATCTCAAATAATCTCCCTGAAGCCTAAAATAATTTATTTGCATTTTCCAAAAAGGAAATTGAAGTTAAAAATGCACACAGGCCCTTAGCAAATGCCTATTGAAGGTAACAGAATTAATTCTTGTTACAGTCAACAGCAAATACCTGTGGGTCAGCTAGTAGAGGTGGGTCAAGGATGTAGCTTGTGGTTGAAAAGAGGGGAAAAAAAACAACAACAGAAAATTCTGTGTGGATTGTCAAGGTGTCCAGGGTCAGCTCATGATGTGAGGATCTGTAAATATGTAATTCAAAACCTTCCCAAGAGAGCCTTCAAGATATTTGAAAATATGCCTCTTCACCATATTTAAAGTGCCTTGTCTGTTACTATTCTCCAATGTACCTTTCTATTGTTGAGAACTTATGGGTGGCAGGAACAGGATAGCATTTAAGGCATAACCAATTCAATGGAGTTTATCACCCTGAAATTACTTTCATTCCAACCTTCACTCCTCATTCCAGACTACAAGGGAACAGAATGTCTTGCAGATGATCTAAGAACAGATGGACATGGTACTTGCGAGTTAGCAGTTCTAGAGAGGCCCTAGAGTGGGAGTTAGCATTTCTAGAAAGGCCCTAGAGTCTGAAATGTGGAGGCCCTAGAATGAATCATGTGGATGGATGCAGGACAGTGCGGGAAACAATGAGGACATTTCAGCAGAAACATAGATACTGAAGCCCAGCTTAGGCTCCAGGTGACATCACTGTTCCTGCAGTAGAGAGAAGACTAACAATAGCTACTGTGTATTTAAGGGCCTATCATGTGTCACATACTGTGTAGTATCATTCCAGTAAGCTATCCACAGTACCCACATATGTATCCCATGAATTCATGTTATCATGCACATTTTATCTTGTCAATCTGAATCTCAGAATAAATGCCAAAACATCACAAAGTGAAGGCAAACAGAATGCGTACCGAGGTTGATGTGTTCTTGATCTGCTACAGTACTAGACTGCAAAAAAAAAAAAAAAAAAAAAAAAAAAACCGAAACAGAATGAAGCATACATTCTCACCTCAGTGCCCTAACAGAACACGGTGTCACAATTTGTTTGGATATGCACCTCAGACAGTGGTGCGGTGATCACCATTTTTAAATTTCCTGACCTGTAGCATTTGCTTACTTCTGCGGTATAAATACTCTTCCCATGGTCAATTTCAGGCTACTCATGTGAAGTCAGGGAATATGCAATTTGGAAGAGATGCTCACATGTCCAGCTTTCCTGGGATATACAGGTCAATTCCTGCATGCTTCTGAAGCATTACAGCATTCAAGTTTGGAGAATGGTTTCCATTTTTAAATGAATTAGAGTAGATTCAGGTTATCCCTAAAATATCAGCACACTTATGCAATTGCAATCAAATATACTTCCTTTATTAGGAGAATGTGCCATACATGTAAATGGCATTATTATGTGTATTAGAATGGAAAAAAAGGCCAAAAACTGAATTGAATGCTGTCAATCAGCATAAACTGGCATTGTTAATGAAGCAGTTTGTTGAAAACTATGTGTTTCCACATGCTGGTCAGGAATCTACCTACATCTGAATCAGCTGAGATGTTATTAAAGAATAGATCCCTGTCCCATTCACAAGAAAATGAAAATGGCCTGAAAATGGGAACAAAGGATTGCAACAGAGCAGCATTACAAGTGACCAGGAGGCCAGTTGAATGAGAGGTCTGATCAACCTATTATTGTCCCATTTTTAAGAGATATGCCAGTCAGCTATCAGTTAGGTTACACGAATGGGAACTTGACTCAGGACTTAGTGTCCTCAACAGCCCGTCTCAGGAATCTTGGCTCAGACCATATATCCAGCTTCCCTGTGAAGATATCCCAAAACAATGTCTCCAGGATCCTTACAAGCCCAAAGGGGACTTCTGGACATCTGGAACGATGCTGGCAAGCTACACCTCCACTAACATGAGCAGGGTTTGAACTAAGCCTCTTAAGAGTTCCCTGAAGTGGGGCAGTGGGGAAGGTATACGCTAGTAGATGTTAACGTGTAAATAAAAGTGGTCCATGAAAACTTGGACTTGAAGTTGCTGGATTAAGTAGTCATAAGTGACTTATTGAAGGGATTCTCAGAGCATTATTCAAATAAGTTCTGTATCTCCAAAAACAGGATTCAATATATAGAGGTTTTATATAGTGCTTCTGAAACCTTTTTCACCATTTTAGTAAGGGTCTAGGATCCCATGATGATCTAACCATCTAGCTGCGGAGAAAGATACGTCTTGGTCCACATACATATCTCCTACCAGACAAGGTAGCAGAGTTTAAATCTCTACTTTTTATTAGATGTCATATATGCATTTTGATGATCTGTGGAAAAACTGGCAATTTTTTTTTGAAGGGCCACTTAGTAAATATTTTAAACTTTGCCGGCTACATATGGTCTCTGTCACATGCATCTACGTACACACTTATTTTCTAGCCCTTTCCAACTGTAAAACAACAACAACAAAAAGCCCCTACACCTCTTAGCTCAGTAACCACACAAAAACAAGCTACAGAGCCAATCTGACCCCCAGGCTAGAGTCTGCTGACCCCTGATCTATGGTAACAGTTTCAAAGTTCATTGAAGGACTCAGCATCAAACTGAAGAACAAGGTTTAGATGGTCTCAAAAAGGCTTCCTACTCTTCCTCACCCAAGCTTTTCTGATATCAGAGTGTTAGGGTCTCTAAGGTCAGACCTATTGTTCTGTGATTTTGAGAGTACATGGGCCCTTGTGATAGCCAGCTTCCAAGATGGCACCAATGACCCTCTCCCTCCTGGCATTCACAATTTTGTGTTGTCCCCTCCCACACTGTACCAGCACTGATATGAGGGATCAATAGAATGTGGTAGAAGGATGTGCTATCTGAGCCTAGATTCTAAAAGACATTGTGCTGCCTGCCTTGCTTTCACTCTCCTTCTTAGATCCCTTGCTCAAGGGAAGGCAAATGTCATATTGTGAAGACAAGCAAGTGGTGTAGGTTTTAGGATCTAGGGCCTCCTGCCAACAGCCACGTGAGTGTGCCATTTTGAATCCACCCACTTCAGTCAAGCCTGGAGATGACTGCATTCCAGAAGGGAGCTTAATTGTAACCTTATGAGATCCCCTGTTCCAGAACCACTCAGCTAAGCGAGTACGTACATTTCGGCAAGTCTGTTTTTTAACTTTATGAAAAATAACCAAATACGTGGATTACACAAATTCAAACTCTCCTATTGCCGGCACTGACCTACACAAATGCTTAGACATGGATGAGATAAGGGATAGGCTGCTGAAGTGAAGCTCTGGGAAAAGCTGAGAGGAGAGTGAGGCTTAGGTATGGACTGGGGATGGGATGCACATCAGAGATAAAAAGAAGTAGGGTGGGCGGGGGGCACCTGGGTGGCTCAGTCGGTTAAGCATCTGCCTTCAGCTCAGGTCATGATCCCAGGGACCTGGGATCGAGCCTTTCGTCGGGCTCCCTGCTCAGCGGGGAGCCTGCTTCTCCCTCCCCCCACTGCTCATGCTCACTCTCCCTCTGTCAAATAAATAAAATCTTAAAAAAAAAAAACAAAAAAAAAACAGAAATAGGGTTAGGGTAAGTCCACTCACGCCCTTTAATAACTTTTAAATGACCCTTATTCTTGGCCAGGCCCATGTTGATTTGTCCTGCTTTATTTTTTGAATAACCAAATTATTATCCAGGTTGTACACATGCAGGCCAAGAAGATTTAAAGCAAGTCAATTAAAATTAGCTGGATAATTACTCCATATTCCTACCAACCCATTCCTTTCTACCTACAGTTACTCTTTTATACAGTCACAAATACTAATCAATTGAATATATTTTATCAAGTGAAAAAAATATAAGCTACTTGAAGGCAAGCGTCCTTGTTCTCAAGCTTTGTATCCTTCTCAGTGCCTAACCCAGTACCAGATACGTTGTATGAAGCTAAGCAGAACAGACCAAACTACAAATAACATAGGACTATCAGTTACAATATGTGGCTTCCATTCCCATTTAATAGCTTAGAAGAATCATTTTGATTCTTTGATTTTCAATGAGCTCATTGGAAAATGGGGATAATAATACTTTCTCACAGGGTTATTTTGAGGTTCAAATGGAATGATAAATGCAAAAGAGCTCTGGCAACTGGAAATCTATGGAAATGTGAGGTGTTGTTAAAACAAAGCTCCATAAATATGCACTGTTAATCTATTCAGATGCTTTAGAGACTCCGATATTTTTTTCCTAAAAATATGAGTCAAGTTTCTCTAAATGTATCAGTTAACAACTGTGTTTCTCTATTAAAGGCAAAAGTCAGGTCTGTATTTTAAAGTACCAAAACGTGGAAATTCTGATATGATCCATTTGTATCTGCATAAATATATAAGGAGGAAACTCTTAACACTTAATCTATGCTTTGGGTTTTGTTTTGTTTTACTCTACAGGAATTAGTACACATCCCCACCTGTGATTAAAATGCATGACTTAAATTTAAAAATCTATTTCAGGGGTGCCTGGGTGGCTCAGTTGGTTAAGCAACTGCCTTCGGCTCAGGTCATGATCCTGGAGTCCCGGGATCGAGTCCCGCATCGGGCTCCCTGCTCGGCGGGGGGGTCTGCTTCTCCCTCTGCCCTCTTCCCTCTCGTGCTCTCTGTCTCTCATTCTCTCTCTCTCAAATAAATAAATAAAATCTTTAAAAAAAATCTATTTCAGTGTCTTCAAGAATGTGATGTTAAATATATTTTCTCTCTCAATCATATGGTGAGATGCCCGAGATGTGGCATTTTCTTTCCTTACAGTTCAGTTCTCTCGCTCCAAAATCCTCTTTGTTTCAATTTCTTAAACTTCTGAAATCAGGGCATGCTGCTTGGTAATGGATTTGCTACTCGTTATTTTCTGGCACAGGAGTAGCTTAACTGAATGCACAGTCCATTGGTCTAAAAGAGATCCCACTCTAGCACTGCCACAGGGTGTCAGGATATTATTAATGTAAAAAATATAGATTCTTATATATGACCCCAAGTGCTTCGAATCCAATGAGAGCAAGAGAGAGCTTTTTGATACTGAGAAGAAGATTTGATCTTGCAGACAAATTTTGCCAGAAGCTCTATTCTCAGACTAGACAGACTAGCAATTCACAACTGAACAGATTTTGGCATGAATGTATGTAAAAAAGAACCCTTTATGTTTTCCAATAGAGTTGAAAATGTTACACGTTATCTGATTAAATGTGATAAACATTTCTTATGTTCATTTAATGTACCAGTCATTGTTCTATGCACTGTAAGTGTACAGAGATGGTCTTTGCCCTCTAGGGGCTTATGCGTCTAGAAGACACGTAGATAAATGAGACATAATGAAATAAATGTTATGAGACATAATGAAGTAAATGTTAAATCCAGGTATGAGGGGCGCCTGGGTGGCTCAGTCGTTAAGTGTCTGCCTTCGGCTCAGGTCATGATTCCAGGTCCTGGGATTGAGCCCCACATCGGGCTCCCTGCTCAGCAGGAAGCCTGCTTCTCCCTCTCCCACTCCCCCTGCTTGTGTTCCCTCTCAAGCTGTCTCTCTCTCTGTCAAATAAATAAATAAATAAATCCAGGTATGAGGACTGCACTCTGGGTGCAGAAAGGGGAATGATTAATTCTGAATAGAGACCAGAGCACTAAATCTGAGCCTGCAAGAAGATTTTAGTAGGCAGAAACCAAATGGGGCACATGGCCATCCAGGCAGAGGGAACAGTCTAAACAGAAATGGCTAAGGCAGAAAAGTGTTTAAGGTCCACAGAGAGTAAATATTTTGTAAGGTGTAAATGTAAAATTCAGAGGGTGAATTTGGATTTGAAACTTAAAAAGTGGTTTGGGATTCAATTGGCAATATCATGCTACGAAGTTTGGAGTTTATTTTGAAGGAAATTGGGAGTCATTGACAAATTTTGACAAACAGAATTTGAGATGTCTGCTTTATAAACCTTTGCTTTATAAAGACAATTCTAAAAACAGCATGAGGGAGGGGCGCCTGGGTGTCGCAGTTGGTTGGTTAAGCATCTGACTCTTAGTTTCGGCTCAGGCCATGATCTCAGAGTCAAGAGATCGAGCCCTGAGTTGGGGAGTCTGCTTAAGACTTTCTCTTTCCCTCTCCCTCTGCCTCTACCTCCCCCCCCACACTATAAATAAATAAATCTTAAAAAAAAAAAAACAGCATGAGAATTGGTCTAAGGAGATGAGAATGAAGAAAGAGATGCTGGTTAGTCCAAAAGGGAGATCTGTCTGAGGGAAGATAGTGGCAATTTGAATAGAAAGGAAGGAGATAACTGGGACTGACATGAAAGATATTTCAAAGACAGGACCAACAGGATTTAGCTGATTGGATGGCTGGGGAAGTATGGATGTGAAATAATCTAGAATGAATCTGAAGTTCTACCACCAGTAACTAGGGGCTGTGATGAGCTAGTGGTTATCAGGAAACTGAACAATCAAGTTACAGTAATGGTATTGTCAGAGATACTTACATACACAAGAATCTACTCATTGATGGAAAGAAAGAAGGCTGGAAGTGATTATTCTTCCTCTTAGAAACAGAAAAACACATCTGAAAATGATGTGTAAATAAAAGATGGTGACTTCTAATGAAAGGATATTAGTCCACCTCCATGTGGAGAAATAAGGGAGTGTTCAGTTTCTAGCATGTAAGTCTTGGTTTCTTCCCAGGTGAGCCAGACTCATAGCTGGGATGGTGGCAGGTTTCTGTGTGGTCTTGGAGACCCAGCTGGGTGGAATGTAGAATAACCTTAGAGGAATGGGGGGTTAGACCAGAAGAGCTTATAGAGACATGGAGGCAGCCCAAATGGAATGACTTCCCAGGTATTCAGCCAGGCTGAGTCACGTTCAGTACTCATAAAATTCCAACAGTGAGAGCACAGGGGTAAGGTCGGTGTTGGCAGCTTTACATACTGAGCTAAGATTGTTTTATGTTAATTACTTATAGTACTATCAGTCTACAGCAGAGGATGTCTCTTATATTTCAGATATCCCCAGTAGTACGGGGAACTGGGAACGGGGAGATTTTCCAATAAGGTGATAATCTATGAAACTAAGAAAAATGAACAGACGGAGGAGATGGTGCACCCCCGTGCAGTTCTGTTGGCTCATCACGCTACTCGACCGGGTTCCTGGGCGTGGCCAAGCGCCAGTTACCTGAGACCTCAGGCAGAAGAGGAAGGGAGGAGAAAGAGCTGAAGAGAAAAATAAGCAGGATAAACCGAAAGGGATTGAGAGAGAACTGGCAGAAGCTCAAGACAACGGAATAGTAAAGTGAGCCTGCCTTTCTCTGGAAAGGTGTGGATGAATATAGCTTTCTGCATTGTGTGATACTCACCAAAAAAAAAAAAAAGATACATATATATTAACAAATAAGATACTAACACTGATATGACATAGGAAACAGATGCTGAGGAATGCTCCAACCAACATACAATGCTAGCTGGTTGGTTTAATTATTTAGAGCAGAGGGGAGGGGCAGAGGGAGAGGTAGAAAGAGAATCTTAAGCAGGCTCCACTCCCAGCAGGAGCGCCACGTGGGTGGGGCTCGATCTCACAACCCTGAGATCATGACCTGAGCCGAAATCAAGAGTCCGGCGCTTAACAGACTGAGCTACCCAGGTGCCCCTAGCTAGTTGTTTAGACACAGATATAAATGACAGAATCATTTTCCACAGTTCATGCATGCCTGCATCCACGCATTCAGTGAATATTTACTGTGTACCTGTATGTCTCAGACAACAGGCGGAGGTACGGGTGATGCAAAAATCAGACAGTTCTTGCTCTCAGCCAGATCACTACCTACTTATATGTTAACCTAGAAGCCTGGAGAGGAGATCAGTTTAGCAATTAAATGTACTACCCATTTCTGAAGGGTTGAATGGATAGACTAACAAAATAACAAAAGCTACAGATAGCCGTCCTTGAACATCTATTGTGTGCCACACACTGAGCTGCACAGTTCACATCTATCACTTCATTCAGTCCTCACAACAATCATAGGAGGTAGAGACTGTTACTCTAAAATTTTAGATAAGGAGATAGGATGTGAATTTAAGACACTTTTAAGACACTTCCTCAGTGTCACAAAATGTAATTATTGCAGCTAGAAATTGAACACCTATCTCTTTCATTTCAAAGCCCATTTTCTGCTCTCACACCAGGTTACCACTCAAGAAACTTCTACCTAAAACTGAGGAAGGAGAGTTAGGGAGCTGAAGATAGTCTGAGAAAACCTCTGTGAAGAGGTGGACCATGAATGTGGAAGAAAGCAAGAAACCTGAAATGACAGGAGCCTTTCCAGGTGGACATATATGAAGCCAGGGTGGGGAGGATAAAAAGGGAGAGGGGGGCAGGAAGTATCAGCAAAAGCCCTGAACTAGGACCGAGCACACAGGAAAGCAGGCCAAAGAGAATTGGCCATCTGAACCTTAAAAAAAAAAAGAAAAAAAGAAAAAAAAAAAAGAACTGGCCATCTGGAACCCACTGCCGTATTGAAACACACGAAGGGCTTCTCATTTCCAGAATGGTGACCGTACTGCGAGTAAACCTCTGGGAGCCTTCACAAGGATGTATCATCATGTGGGTCATTTATTTCTTCAACTTCCACCTCTGCCCAAGTTTTTTTAATTATTATTATTATTTTAGTTAGTTAGTTAGTGGGCTCCATGCCCAGCATGGAGCCCAATACAGGGCTTGAATTTATGAGCCTGAGATCAAAACCTTAGCTGAAATCAAGTCAGAAGCTTAACTCAGTGAGCCACCCAGGTGCCCCTCTGCCAAAGGTTTTTAGATGCTCCTAGTAATCTGTGAAAGCATCAACACGCTGCAGCTTAATATACGGGCAAACAACTTCCAGCTGGGAAAAGCTCAGCCAGCAGGCAACTAGTTTTCAGGTTGTTTGCTATGAAGAGTGCTGTTCCAGGTTGTGAAGCCATGCTTCAGAATGCTGCTTGCACGTGTATGTGTCAGCAAACAACCGGGGCGTCTCACACTGGGATGCCACCTAAATCAGAAGTGCCCACTGGAAGCGGCCTCGCCCCGAGTCATGGGGATATGACTGTAGTCTGTGATTATCATTTCACGTCCCTATTGTCTTCTTATTGAATATGCCTTAATGAGTTGATTCAGGACCAAAATGATTGGAAAAAATGTTGCTAAAAGGAAGTGGTTCCCACCAATGTGTTTGCTTTAATCACTATGCTTCATATTAGGAAACAGAAAGACATTTATTTATTCATCCATTCATTTATCAAAAATATCTCTCTACATCAAAAACTGTGGTAATCACTAAGGGCAGGATACAAAGATTAATAACAAATTCTATCATCATAAATTACAGTTTAGAAAGAAAGATATATATATGGATGTAATAGTATAATGCCTTGCTTCTTAAACCAGGACCTGGGAGCATAGTCTCAGGATTAGCCTGAAGAGGTTAATCAATCAGATTACGTGCATGCCCATGTGTGACTCTCCCAAAACTTTCTAAGTAATACAAGCCCATTTTGGATCATTTGGAGGTCTACCTTATTAGAACATATGATCTTGCAGGGCCCCAGTTGGTGTTTTAGTTTTAAAGGAGGTCACTGCTAGGTTTGCGATTGTATTTTCAATCAAGTTGATGCCAATGAGTACCCTCCTTTTGTTGTCCAGTACAAATGAAAGGAACAGCTTTATGATACAGATAATGAGTTCTGGCTCTGCAAAGAACAAATCAGAGCATGATGTGCCATGCAAACAAAAGTGTGAAAGGAGAAAAGTCATGGAAGAACTGAAGCATTACAAAGCCAAAAAATCTGACAAGGTACTTTGTCGTATTAACAACTGTATTTTAGCTCTGAGGTATACTTTGATTTCAGGAAAACAGCATCATTACACTATTTGAATTGTGTTTTTATGGTTTAAATAGATTTTTTTTGGAAATAGCTTACGCATGGATTTTCAGTTTGGAAATATTTAAGTAACATATTAAAATAAAACTTAAAAATAATTTAAGTTACACGATAATTATTCCTTTAAAAATGGTCCAGGGGCAGGGTGCCTGGGTGGCTCAGTCAGTGAAGTGTCTGCCTTCGGCTCAGGTCATGGTCTCAAGGTCCTGGGACCCAGCCCCGCATTGGGCTCCCTGCTGAGCAGGGAGCCTACTTCTCCCGCTCCCGCTCCCACTCCCCCTGCTTGTGCTCTCCATGTCAAATACATAAAATTTTTTAAAAAAATGGTCCAGGGGCAGGGAAAAAAAGGTCTGAGGTGCCCCGCCTGGGTTGCACATTCATCCAAGTCCTGACCGGGCCCGACCCTGCTTAGCTTCCGAGAGCAGACGAGATGCGCTGCCATCAGGCTGCTAGGGCCATAGGCTGGGTTGCACATTCAGTTTAGCGTCCAACTCTTGGTTTTCTGCTCAGGTGGTGATCTCAGGGTCTTGAGATGGAGACCCACATCCGGCTCCACACTCAACTTGGAGTCTGCTTAAGGTTCTCTCTCCCTCTCCCTCTGCCCCTCCCGGTCATGCTCCCTCCCTCTCTTTCTCTCTCAAATAAATACATCAATCTTTAAAAAAAAAATGCTCCATATATTAGCCAGATTGAGAATCACTCTTGTGTCATATGTCCATTCTGCCTGCCTCCACTCCAACCACTTTGATGGAGATATATGATGCTGATCTCCTAACGTCCCAGTTTAACAGATTACTAGGCCTCATCTTAAACGACTCTCCCAAGGTATTTGAGAACGTTTTCCACTTTCTTCTTTTTGAAGTTCCATTTTTCTTCCAACTACTGAAAAATCACTCTTTTCTTCTGCTCCTCTGGCCATTCTTTCTTAGTCCTCTTCTGGAATTATTATTCCTCTATCAGTCTAAATAAGTATTGCCACCCCTAAGAGTTTTTCTCTGGTTTTTTATTTTTATCACTTTTTGTACTTGACATGGGTAAATTCAGCTGCTCCTCAAATTTCAGTGACTACAAATACAGTAATGACAAACTAAATTATGGAGCCAGATCTCTCTCCTAAGCTCCACATCTGCCTCTACAACTGTGTAGCTGGTCCTGGGTGGTCCACAGCCTGCTCAAAGTCAAGATGTAGGAAACTGAACTTATCGGCTAAACACACACAGACACACACACACACACACTCTCCTCAACTTCACATCCTTTTACTCTAGGGTCCGTCTTGTGAGTGGCAGCCATCCTGCAGTATTTCTCAGTTTCTAGCTTGTATCCAAGTCAGAAACCTGTAAGTGTATGCAGGATGCAAGCAGACTGTGACTTCATTCTTTCTTTCCACTTGCTGCTTCAAACTCATTCTTATAACTGGTTTTAACACCTATGGATAACAGAGTTGGGCAGCCCCGACTGGTTTTGCAGTCACTTTCAAATTCTAGTGAAGATGGGAGTCTGTTTTCATTTTGTTGATTTGCTCACCGCTATTACGCACATGGATTTTCTCTGATCTCTTTGCTGTCTGGTGGTCCCCTCTTCTGGGATCACCTTGTTATCCAATAGCCTTTTCAGGCAGAGGCCCTACCTAAGACAACTTAGTCTGTCTCCCTTCCTGTGGGCTCTGCATCCGGCCCACAAAAATAAAACTCCATCTGTTACAGCAACAAACTCTGAAAGTACAGGCCATTCCTTGTGCAGCCCTGCATCTATAATCTGCAGAAATACAGGAGTTTAAGCCATATCTTTTTTACTTCCAGCTTCTCAGAGGTGAGTCACCTAACAGTCCAGGGAACACAGGTCACAGTCTTGAGGCATCCCTCACTTGACTTGAGGTAGGTAGAAGCTTGCGCCTCTCCTCACCGAGAACACATCCACAACTCTCTTCAAATACATGCGAATCCCTGGCTTTTTCAACCTCAGCAAGTGCTGCAAAAATGAACTAGGATCTCTCTTTAAAATGCTGTTTTTATTTTTATTTGACAACTGTTGCTTTGTTCTCAGGCTTTGGTGACTCTTCTGAAACTCATTGACATTGGGATAATTCCAATAGGACCTCTTATAATGCAATCATGGCATTCCCTTTCCCTTAGGCCTAAAAGTGCTATCTCCTATGTCTTTGGCCCAACCATTCCTCCTTCCCTTCATTACTTTTTATTTCTGACCCCCATTCATTCTTATCCTCCTCCCCCACATTTCCATATCCTCCTAACTTACTGTCTTGTCTCCAATGTTACCTTCTTCCCTCTACACCCTAATCGGAAACCATCATCCACCTGTAAAAAGGAATGGTGTTTCCAGGACGCATGTACATGATGATTACAAAACACACACACTAAAGATAAAGAAACATATAGGTTGCAAATAAAAGGATGAAAGGAGTTGTCCTTATGGAAATACTAAGCATAAGAAAGCTGGTATGGGTATATTTATGACAGACACAGCACTTCAAGATGAAGAGGATCACCAATGACAAAGAAAAGCATTTCACAAAATGCCAAGAGTCAATTCATCGAGAAGACAATTATCTTGCAGTATTCACCTAACAACAAAGCATCAAGACACATAAAGGACATTTGAAGCATGTCCCTGGTTGGTGTCACTTCAAAAAGACCTTCTTTGAAGGACAGTAACAATCTCAGTACTTAAAACAAGAGGTCCTTGTTTCCTAACAAATACAGTCTCACTCCAGTCCTCAATCAGTGCTTTAGGAGTTCTCAGAGATGCAGTAACTTCCAGAATTTTCAGATAGTCTCAATTCAATTTATTCAGAGGAATGCATATATTCACTATGGAGAATGTCTGTCAAAAATCAACAGTTTCGGGGCATCTGGGTGGCTCAGTCAGTTAAGCATCTGCCTTTGGCTCAGGTCATGGTCCCAGGGTCCTGGGATGGAGCCCCACATCGGGCTCCCTGCTCGGCGGGAAGCCTGCTTCTCCCTTTCCTCCCCACTCGTGCTCTCTCTTGCTCTCTCTCTCTCTCTCAAATAAATAAATAAAATTTTTTAAAAAATCAACAGTTTCTTGGGGCACCTGGGTGGCTCAGTCAGTTAAGCGTCTGCCTTCGGCTCAGGTCATGATCTCGGGGTCCTGGGATCAAGCCCTGCATCAGGGTCCCCGATCAGCAGGGAGCCTGCTTCTACTTCTCCCTCTCCCACTCCCCCTGCTTGTGTTCCTGCTCTCGCTATCTCTCTCTCTCTCTCAAATAAATAAATAAAATCTTAAAAAAAACCCAACAGTTTCTTCTGAGCCTTCCTTTTGATAAGGACTCCATCAAACTTTGAATCATTTAAAAATAGAGAAATAAAAAATAAAAATAAAACAAAGAGAAAATTCTTAGGGTCAGAATTTGTGTAAATTCAAAGCAAATTTTTTTTTTAAAGATTTTATTTATTTATCTGAGAGAGAGAATGGGAGACAGAGAGCATGAGAGGGGAAGGGTCAGAGGGAGAAGCAGACCCCCGCTGAGCAGGGAGCCCGATGCGGGACTCGATCCCGGGACTCCAGAATCATGACCTGAGCCGAAGGCAGTCACCTAACCAACTGAGCCACCCAGGCGCCCCTCAAAGCAAATTTTTTGCATACTTCAAAAAAAAAGGATTGAGGAACCACTCTGATGAAGAAAAGTAGTTACTTGAGTCAAGGAGCAGCTTCTAGAATTATTGAAAGTAACTCAGTATTTATAGAATTATTTGACCTTAATGATTTTTAATAATTGTTCTACTAAGTCATGATGATTATTTCTTAATATTGCTTGATATGGGGTATTTAATATAGAATTTATTAAGAATGCTGATAACCTGGCACTTTTTCAATAGGGCCTGTGCTATCTCTTACAACTATTGCTAGGCTTTAGAAGGTATCTCTCAGAGACAATACTCACTCCATGGCAACTAAATCTGTCGATGCTAAAATCTGGTCCATGTAGGCAGGCGGTATGTAAAGGTGATCTTATTAGAACTATCTCCAAATCCCATTACAGACCACTTGTATTGATTGTGCTTCGCAAATGTTGTGGTTTGTCTGGAACCAAAATATTTCACCTCCGAAACCATATAGTCATACGTGGCTACTAAAGGAAGGAGTGTTGTGGCTTGAATTGTGTTCCCAAAAAAGGTATGTTGAAGTCCTAACCCTGGTTCCTGTGAGTGTGGCCTGGTTTGGAAATACTCTTTGCAGACATAATCAAGTTAAGATGAGGTCACTAGGGCACGCTCTAATCCAGTATGACTGGTGTTCTTCTGAGGAAAAGAGCCACAGACTCTGAGACACACAGAGAAGGCCATGTGCTGACGGAGGCCGAGGCTGGAGTGATGCTGCCACAAGCCAAGGAAGGCTACCAGAAGCCGGAAGAAGGAAGGAAGGATCCTCCCACAGAGGCTTCTAAGGCAGCATAACCCTACTACCACCTTGATTTTTAGATTATCTAGCCTCAAGAACTGTGACAGAATAAATCTGTTGTTGTTTTAAGTCACTAAATTCGCAGTACTTTGTTACAGCAGTCTGAGGAAACTAATACATATAGCAAAGTCTATTTATACCTTACCGGAGTTCAATGTTAGAACTCTGGTTACTGTAGTAAGTGACTCTCCCCTACCATGCACAAAACTGCTTCTACTGATGCTCCACTTCTTTAGGGCTGCCGATGGGGCATCAGGATTCCTCGCCTGAACTTACAAACTTACTGACCAGTGGGAACAAGGACAGTGACTATAGGATAAGCAATCTGACAGAGATAGATACCCTAATATTCAAAAAGTGAATTAAGGGGGCGCCTGGGTGGCTTAGTCGGTTAAGCGTCCAACTCTCGATCTCAGGTCTTGATCTCAGGGTCGTGAGTTCAAGCCCCTCACTGGGCTCCACACTGGGCATGGAGCCTCCTTAAAACAAACAAACAGAGGGAATAAGCCATGTAGTGGGGTTTCCTGGGACTTCAATCTGCCAGGAACATTACTAAGTCCTAGCTGGCTCTTTCTAACCCATTTATTGTCTAGTGAGGGCACCAGGGACTGGGATGGCTCTATACCTTTCATAGTTTGTAACTTCTAATTACATTTTCCATCCCATTGATTAAACTCTTATATATAACATGGTGGCCAAAATTAAATAGGATTCAAAGATGGTTACTTCCTCATAAGACATCTGGAATACAGTAACTTTTTGTTTGTCTCCTGGAGTTAATTAGAACTGTTGTGATGTTTTAAGGACTATGGTTTCCAACTGCACTATTCACCTTTCTGCACAATTGCTTCAAGGTGGATTCCCACTGTTCAATTTGCTATCTTTTTTCTTTTTCTTGGCCAGGACCCAAACTTTCCTTGACCTCATTTCTTTCTTTTTACTCCCTTTCTGTACATGCCTATGTTCTTAAGTTATTTTTGTATCTTTCCTTCCACACATCAAGACAGAGAACACATCAAATGACTCAACTTCTGTCAGTGACCCCCTCCACCTCCTCTACGCTACAGGTGCATCTGCATTCACCACACTAATCAGTTCTATTGTGTTGCTTTTCTTCTTCCAAGAGAACTGACAATGACCACAGTAATTTCTAAATAAGATCCAGGAAATCTTATGAAACAGAGAAAATTAGAAATTCACACTCTTAACAACCAGTTACAGGATAGCACAGTATTCAGGCTATTTTGACATTCTTGTAATAATGATGACCATATAGTTGTTCCATTTATTTATGTGTAATAGCTTGAATGCACTTGATGGTCTTAATCACTCTTTTGAGATACCAACATTCCTCATGTGAAATTTGTCACTATTAGAAACAAAAGCATGATTAATAAAAGGAAATTAGAGAATTTGACATGAGATTATAGTTTATAGTTTTTGTATAAATAAGAAAGAAACGTTGGATTTATGTTTACAAAATAGCATTTGGTAGGCATTGCTGTATTTTGCAGTCTATTAGTAGTCTCCCTTAATTCAAGGTAAATTTTTAAATAATTAAAGAAATAATTTTTAAGAAATAAATGTTGCCCTGATGCCAAAGTACTACTGTGATTTAAGTTGTTATTTTTGAAAATGGAAGTCAAGAATTCAGAACAGATTAGCACATTTCCCTGAGGTGTCATTTAAATTATAGATTACCTTTGATGATATATAATTGTGTTTTTGTCCAGGCTGCTGTAACAAAATATAAACTGGGTGGTTTATAAACAACAATTTTTATTATTCACAGTTCTAGAGGCTGGACTTAAAGATCATGTGTCCTCACACGGTGGAAAGGACTAGGGATCTCTCTGGAGCCTCTTTTGTGAGAACACTAATCCCATTCATGACCTTAGCACCTCATTAAGGCCTCACCTCTTAATATCATCATCTTTGGGGGATAGGATCTCAACATATGAATTTGGGGTGGGCACAAACGTTCAGACCACAGCACTCCATTTAATCCCAAAAGACCATGCCATTTTAGAGCTGCTAGTCTTTACTCAGGTTGAGCCTTCATCTTAGAATACCTCTTCCCAACTAGAGAGACCTTACTACTCCCTAAAGCTTTCTGCATATTTGTATTGTCACGTTCAGTAAATAAGGAAAGAAACACACCCATATATGCTCACCAATGTTAACTGAGATCTTATTATACTAGATAAGTTTATGATCAATAATTTCATGGATTCCTCCAAAAACTCTGTGAGCTATTATTTCCACACTTTACATAAAAAGAAACAGTCAAATATTTTCAATTCCTTGCCCAAAGTTGTAAAGCTAATTCATGTGGGAATCAGCATCTGCCATGCCCCATTCTGTCTAACTCCAAAGCTTATGTTCTTTCCATTTTTCAAAATGTTGTCTCTGAAGCACCATCGTCATACTACGAAAAACTACACTTCTGGTGGTGAGGGCTGTGTAATGTTCACAACTGTCAAATCACTTGTTGTACATCTGAAACTAATAAAACACTGTCGTCAACTATACTTCAATTTTAAAAAAAGAGTATCTTTTTTCCCCTCTGTAATGTTAAGTGGATTCAAGCAACTAGTTCTTGAGTATCCACTCCTTGTGCGAAGCAAGGACAAGATAATGGCAAGATAAACTGTTTATAACCAAACTCCGCAAGATAGATGAAGCAAGTCATTTATCTAGTTGACCTTGACTCCATAGCTAGGTTGGCCAACTGCCCTCATTTGAGGGGGACTGTCCAGTTTTAGCACTGAAAATCCTCCCATCTCAGGAGACTACCTCAGTCCTGGGCAAACCAGAAGGGTGGGTCACCATAACTCCACCTGAAGAGTAGAAACTCCTTGCATTATTTGTAATATTCATAATCTGATCAATTAAATACAGAAGCGGGACCCAGACATCACTGTATATTTTTTTAAGGTTGCTGGAGTTAGGAAACATTGTTCGAAAGCAGTGGTTCTTTCTGATCCAACAGCATAAGCATTCCCTGGATCCTTGTTAGAAATAGGAATACTCCAACCCCACCCCACACCTACTAAATCAGAGTCTCTGGGAGTGGGACTCCCCAAATCTGTTTTAACCAGTCCTCTAGATGATTCTGCTGTGCACTCATGTTTGAGAATCACTGCTGTATGGAAATGACATGAACACACCTCTCCCCTACCACTGTCCCAAGAGCAATCTCCCGTGAACTCTGCTGTGGGCAGCCTGTGGTCGCACTACTGCTTTCCTCCACCCTCTCCTATATGCCCCTGGAGTCTCCTTTTGCATTTATTTCCCTCACTTTCCCATACTCCCTGAATATGAGTAATTACAACATTGCTAAGTGCTTACAGATTCGGAAAATTTTCACAGATTTCATTGCATTTCAGAATTTCCCCCCACTGAAATTCCCCTAGAGCAGAGGTGAGTGAACGCACATCCCTCCAGGGCTCCTGGCGTTGTCTCCTGAAGCAGCCCACTACAAGAATAGAATGTGATTGAAGCTTCACATGGGCCCCTAAAAACTCACATGGATTCTTCTTTCTACTTCTTAATATATTCATGTTTGTTTTATTCGAAAAATTATTTCCTCCAATTTTCAAGTAAACTTGACTCCACAGGGAGACATTTGCCCCCAGTGTGTTATCCTTTGGCTTTTTGCTTCACACCCATGGGGTACACATATTTCTGTCTGCAAAGCACAAAAGATACCACCCCATTTAATTCTCACAATGACCCTGTGAAGTGTTAAACTTTACCCCTGCTGAAGAGGATACCAAGGCTCTGAAAGGTTAGGTAGTATTCCCAAGGTCATATAATGGAGAAATGCCTGAATTAGGCCTGCATGACTAAAGGTTGGCTGTTTGTACTAGGGCATATAATTATCTGACGTTGTGGACATAAACTCCTAGAGGACAAGGGTACTACTATTTTATATTCTATACCCAATATAGTACTTCATAGATGTGCATGTGCTGTCTCTCTCTCTCTACATGTGTATATATAAATATATAAGTAATAATATAAATAAGTAGTAAAATAATATAAAATGAGTGAAAAAAAGCATATTAGTAATTTAAGAAGTTGAATTTTTTTTTTCTTTTTATTCCCCTATACACTGCAAATTGTAGAAATATCTGGAAGGACTTTTTAAGCTCCCACAGACATTGGTTAAAATGCAAAATAAAACCATGTAAAAGATAATAGTTTTTGGGTGCCTGGGTGGCTCAGCCACTTAAGCATCTGACTTTGCCTCAGGTCATGATCTCAGGGTCCTGGGATGGGGCCCCTTGTCTGGGCTCTGCGCTCAGCAGAGAGTTTGCTTCTCCCTCTCCCTCTCTTTCTTCCCCCTTTCGTGCTCTCTCTCTCTCAAATAAATAAATAAAATCTTTAAAAAAGAGAGAGAGAACAACTTTTGACAATATTAAGGACCTAGGAGTATTAAAATTCAATACCCCACCATAACCACCCCTGTCCCACAGACTCCCTGACAGAAACCCAAGTACCAGATTCAGTGGCAAAGGAAAGTAAGCTACCAGTGTAATGTGAGCCTGGCTTTTACCCAAACCCCAATGCAGGGAGTGCAGGAACGTGATTTAAGTCCAAATTCAAATTCTGCGGTCTTATCAAAGCCTAGCACAGCAAAGAGAGAAGAGAGAACAAGATAGCCAGAGTGGTCTAGTAGGAGAGAAGGCTCTAGTCCACTATAACACTTCAGACATAAGGAAGGTAGCTTTAGAAGAGAATAGGTGAAACATATCCAACAACTGTTAACACAGTAATCCTGCCAACTGGTAGAGTCCAGTTCTCTGCTCCTGAATCTAAGTGAAGATCTGTATTCACTGCGGAAGGAATTGGGGAATGAGAAGTAGGGAACTTTCTCCATCAACTACTTCCGACACTCATTTGGGAAATTGGAGTTAAAAATAAGTATTTGTTCTATCCTTAGGTAGGTAGGCTAGCATGAAATAGCATTTCTTAAAATGTTTTCTTTGGAATAAAGATTCCATTATCAATTAAGTTTGGGAAACTCCTGGCTATACGGTTTCTTTACTGAAAGTCCTATTCAGGATGCTTAAAATACATGAGCATGAAGAATCTAAAAAAAAGGGGGGGGCATCATAATATACAACACTTTCAAAACTTGTTTGGCCAACAAACACCCATTCTACTGAATATATTGTAGAGATGTCAATATAGAGGAAAGATCAAGGGATTTGGCATTGAAGAAACCTCACTTCACTTAATGCTATAGCACTTACTAGCTGTATAAACATGATCTAATTATGTAATACATCGGAGTTTCTGTTTTCTCATGTGATGAAAGGATAATAATCCCAACCATGCAAATTCATGAGGGTCATGAGTTGATAGATATGAATTGTCTAGAGGATTGTGCTTGATTAAATAGAAGTTGCTCAGCAAGAAGTACTTTCCCTCTCTCCATTATTTTCATATACACTTGCTTAACCAATTGTGTGTAAATACCAAGCCATTGATGAATTTAGCCAATTAAGTAAAAATAATCAGTCAAATCTGCAATAAGATAATGGAGAGTGCTAACTCTTTGCATGATAGAGTAATCAGTTGTGCATAATGCTGTGGTGTTGCATGCAACACTTTCTCGGTTATTATGGTTTGGAAGAGTTTTCAAAGGTTGAAACTCAAAAAAGTGACACATAACTCAATGAAGCACTTGGCTTTTATTTTTACTCTGCTAATTCTTATGTGAATATTGGTATGAGTCTCCTCTGATTTATGCAGAAGTTTTGATCTGCTGCGTTATATTCTGGAGCCAGACACCAACAATTTACTGTTTGTAAGGAAGGGTTACTTCAAAGCAAGTCAGAGCTTGACCAATTTAGGATTTGCATTAAGTAAGTGATTTAAGTTAAATGTTGGAAGCAAAGAAATCCTATCCAATCTACATAGGACTCTCCAATTTGAACTAGGTTTAGGTTTATAAGGAGTCATTTCCTCTAGCCAGCTTTTCTGTCCCCAAGACTCAGCAGTGCTTTTCTTCATCAAACAATTAGTAAAAAAAAAAAAAAAAAATCCTAAAGTCTTTTGTTCATCATCCCAAATGAGTGAAAGAGCTAGCAATTTTAAAGCTACAGCTCAGGGCTAATATTTAGAGAACACTTCTGGGTTGCAATGCCTGGGGATTAGAAGAGTGATCTAAGCTGATGGTTCTCAAAGTGTGGTCCCTGGATCAGTAGCAGCAGCAGCACCCCTGAACTTGTTAGAAATTCACATTCAAGGGACTTACTCCAGACCTACATCAGAAAATCTGGAGTTGGGGGGTTGGTGCCCTGGTGGCTCAGTCAGTTGAGGGTTGACTCTTGGTTTCAGCTCAGGTCATGATCTCATGGGTCATGGGAGTGAGGCCCGCTTTAGGCTCCGTGCTCAGTGTGGAGTCTGCTTGAAGATTCTCTCCCTCTTCCCCTCCCCTCACTCATGCACACACACGCACTCTCTAAACTAAATAAAAACATCTTTAAAAAAATCTGAAGTTGGGGATGAGTTTTAACAGGCTTTCTGATTCTTATTCATGCTAAAATAAGAGAACCACTGATTTAAATATTGTAACCTGTGTGTGTGGGGGGGGGGGTGGGTGTATACACAAGATGCTCTTAAAGAATAAGGTTCTTGGAGTGATATCAGCAAGATGGTAGAATAGGAGGTTCCCCACCTCTATCCCTCACCACAGCAACAATAACTTGGCAGCCATCCACAGAAAAAAGTATCTTTGTGGGAGCTTTAGGAACGGGATAGGAGGATACAAAACACCAGTGGAGCCCAAGACTGAGCAGGGCGATTTTGAGAAGGCAGGCCCACACCCAGGTAGCCGGTTCACCCACTGTGGTCCCAAGCTACAGAACCAGTAACAGACCCATCTGCCTTTGGGTTCAGCTTCAACTACATTTGACCTTAGTCCTGCTATCAGTACCATCCACTAGGGGACCTAGAAGGAGGGTAACAAGCCTGCCAACTTAATTTTACTGTGGATATTGAAGCAGCCCAGGATTTCAGTTCTAGCCCTGTCCCAGCCATAGTTTGAAAGTAGTCTTGTCAGCCCAGGGCCCCACCAGGATAAACACCCATCTGTGCCCCCAGAGGCAGGTCTGCTGTACTGGTCCAACTGTAACCAGTTGAAATGTCCCTCTAACTTAGCTCCAGCTCCTCCCAGCTGGGGTACAGGAAAAGGGTTTCCCATACAGGGACTCAGCAGAAGACATCCTTGTCCCTGGAGACAGGCCTACCAACTTTGATCCCACTGAGAATCCTGAAGTGGCCCTGTAACTCACCCCAGTCCCTCTCAGCTACAGTCTAGAAGCAGTCCTATCCACGCAGGGACCTGTCCAGTGGCCCAGATGCAGCCCTCCCAGAGACCCGGCAGGAGTCAGACACATCCACATCTGCACACCTGTTAAGAGGCCTGCGATCCTCAGCCCCTGATGTGGACCTCTGTTCCACTGCCAGCCCTACTGACAAAGGTCCTGGAGGCAGTCCTGTTCACTCAGGGACCACACAGGATCCATGCCCACCCAAGCCCCTGGTAACAGGCTTGACAAACACGGACCCCACTGTAGACCCAGCAGCAACCACATTACCCAGCCAGACCCTGCTGAACTATGATGCCAGAGACAATCCCATCAGTCCAGGAACCCGACATGACAAAGTCTCTATGGGCTGAAACCAGTCCATAAAGACTGCAAGAGGTGTTTACCCATCAAATGCTCAGATCCCAATACAAGGCTACGAGGATCACACAGAAGCAGGGAAAGGTGACATCACCAAAGGATGTCACCTAATAAATTCTCAGCAACCAACCACAAAAAGTGGAGATCTATGAATTGCCTGACAAATAATTCAAAATTATCTCAAAGAAGCTCAATGAGATGCAAGAGAACACAGATATTATTTGGCCATAGAAAAGAAGGAAATCCTTTTGTCTCTCTCAAATACATAAATAAAATATTTTTTAAAAGGTGGAGGGGCACCTGGGTGGCTCAGTTGGTTTAGCGTCTGCCTTCGGCTCAGGTCATGATCCCAGGGTCCTGGGACCGAGTCCCGTGTCAGGCTCCCTGCTCAGCGGGCAGTCTGCTTCTCCCTCTCCCTCTGCCCCTCCACCTGCTTGTGCTCTGTCTCTTTCTCTCTCTCTTAAATAGATAAAATCTTAAAAAAAAAAAAAAAGAAGGAAATCCTGCCATCTACGATAACATAGATGAACAGGGAGATTATTATGCCAGGTAAAATAAGCCAGGCACAGAAAAACAAATATCACATGATCTCACTTATTTATGGAATCTACAATAGTCAAATACAGAAACAGCAGAATGGTGATTGCCAGGAACTAGGTGGTGGGGTATATGTAGACATGTTGGTCAAAGAATACAAATTTCCAGGGCTCCTGGGTGGCTCAGTCGGTTAAATGTCTGCCTTTGGCTCAGGTCATGATCCCAGGGTCCTGGGATCGAGCCCCGAATCAGGTTCCCTGCTCAGCGGTGAGTCTGCTTCTCCCTCTGCCTCTCCCCCTGGCTTATGCTCTCTCTCTCTCAAATAAATAAATAAAACTTTTTTAAACATTAAATGATCTTTAAAAAAATAATACTGTATTATATAATTGATATTTGCTAAAATAGATCTTTTATTTTCCTCAGTATTTCTTTCTTCATTGAGGTCTAATTGACATTATATTAGTTTCATGTGTACAACATAATGATTTGATATTTGTATACACTGCAAAATGATGACCACAATAAGTCTAGCTACCATCCATCATCATACAAAGTTACAAAATGAAATTCTTTTGTGTGATAAGAACTTTTAAGATATACTCCCTTGGCAACTTTCAAATATGCATTACAGTATTATTGACTATCGTGACATGCTTACATTACATCCTCATAACTTACTTATTTTATACCTAGAAGTTTGTACCTCTTGACCCCCTTCATGCATTTCACCCACCCTCAATCCCCCTCCCCTCTGACAACTACCATTCTGTTCTCTGTATCTGAGTTTTATTTATTCATTTGTTTTTTTAGATGCCACATATGATATCATACAGTATTTGTCTTTCTCTGACTGAATTTCACTTAACATAATGTCCTCAAGTTCCGTCCATGTTGTCACAAATGGCAAGATCTTATTTCTTTTTATGGCTGCCTAGTCTTACATTGCGTGTGTGTGTGTGCGTGTGTGTGTGTACACACACACATACATCTTTATTCATTCATTCATTGATGGACAAGAGTATGTAAACTCCTTTCTGGGAAGTACTGGAGGGGTGTAGCAAGACAGCAGGAGGGTGCAGAGCCTACACCCACTCGCTAGCACTAGATCTAGCAAGATGGAGGGAGAGCGCAAAAACGGCACCTACCAGGGCCTCCATCCCTGGAGAGAGTCCCAACAGGTCCCCTATGGCAGACTCTAAGATTAGCAAATAATTCTCCTTTACAGAGTGCCTGGGAACTTTTCAAAGTGCTGCTTTTGTGTTGGGCTCCAGGGCAACTGAGTCTGTATACAAGCCCTGTAAGAGCAGTATCTCAGTTCTCTATGGTCCTTTGGGTCTCCTGGACTTAAGTCCTCCTGGTTTTCAAAGACAGATGTTTTGGGGGCTTGTCTCTCTGGTGTAGGTCCCAAGGGTTTGCATGCGTGATGTGGGGCACAAACCCCCCACTCCTCATAGAGAAGTTTTGGATCTGTGAGATCCCCCCCCCCCATTGTAGGTCACCATGCTGGGATGGGTTTTTTGGAGAGACTGTGTCTCTGCGTCTCCTACTTGTCTCCACGTAGCCCTTTTATTGTTTGTTGTGAAGAAGCTGTTCAGCTAGTTTTCAGGTCTTTTTCAGGAATTGTTCCATATGTAGCTGTAGACTTGATATGTCCATAGGTGGAAGTGAATTCAGGATCTTCCTATGCTGCTATCTTGGACTGCCCCTAAAATAGTAGATCTTAAGTATTCTCACCACAGGATAAAAAAATGTATGTGAAGTGATGGATGTATTGGCTGGATTGTGAAAAGCCATTTTACGATGTATAGGTAGGTATATTAAGTCATCACTTTGTATACCTTAAATATATACAATACTTATTTGTCAATTATACCTCAATAAAGCTGAAAAAAATAAGGATCTTGCTCAAGGAGCTCTCTATTCATAGTAGGGGTGACAGACATCTGCATAACCAATTATAGTACAGAGCAGAATTGAACAAATTCTAAAATGTCATTGACTACATATTCTCAATTCTGACCAGGAAGGTCAGGGAATGTTCCTAAAAGAAGGCAGCATTAGAGCTAAGTCCTGAAAGCTAGTTAAAAATTTGACAGTAAAAAATACACAAAAGAAAATGTAATTTAGGACCCTCTAAACATTGGATATTGTGAACCTCAGTGTAGACTGCCATAGAGGTTTAGATTTGTCCAGTATGACTTTCTGAGCCGATAGAAAAGTTCTTTATCTGTTCTGTCCAATATGGTAGCTACTATCCTGATGTGGCTAGTGAGAACTGGAAATGGGGCTGGTGAGAGGGAGGAAAATTTTTATTTAAATAGCCATATGTTTCTAGTGGTTACCTTTTTGGAGAGCAGTTTTAGGAATTATCATAATCATGAGTTGTCCCCTACACCTCCCTCAACCCACTCTCCCTCATAAGACAAAGACAACTTCAAGACTCTTCTAAATCCCTATCAACACAGTTGTATTTGTGAAGGATATTCCCGAGCTCCTTGCTTTTACTTTCAACTCTCGGAAAAAATTATTTATGTGGATAAAACTCCCTTGAATTTTTCAAGTTCCAAATGCCTTGATACAACACTGCCTTGGAAACAATACATTTTGGAGACAGCCTGGGCTAGGAAGTTCTGACAGCGGTAGGATATAAACACCATTGTGTTTGTAGCCCCTCAGGTCAGGATGCTCAGTTATTTCTTAGATTTTGCCTTAATGAGCAGGACTGTCCTTTAACAGATACTCCGTTTTACACCATCTCTTGTGTTTTCAACTGTGTATGCAATACCAAATGCTAAGCAAAGAAGATAATTAAATTGGGCCAGACCCTGTCCCTTGACTGGCACATTGAACTCTAGAAGATTCCCTTTCAGGATTTGTGAGTTTTGGGGGACCAGATTGGGAATGGGGTCAGAGACCTGCATTGTTGCCTGTCTCTACCACAACATGGGTATGATTTGTACAGGTAGACTCTCCTCTTCGTAGAAAATCTGTGCAGTGAGCACTGTCCCCTCTCAGGCCTGCCTATACAGTGAGTGGAGGGAGAGGCTTCAAAGCTAGTTATGACTGAAATCTGAAGAGATTCAATTCTCAGGTGATTCTACCCCACCCTTTCACAAAGTTGGATGAGCTATGTTAATAGGTAGACTGCACTTCGAAATTATGTGCTCTCCAAGTTAATGTCTAAAGTGCTTTACCCAAAGTTTCTCAGAAACTTTGTAAAATTAGTCAGTCAAGGTTCAGAGTGCTGAAATGACATGGCAGATCCAGAGCTCCAACTTATGTGTCTAAGTCAACTGCACATACCTGGATAATGCAGTGGTAGATATTGATCCTTGAGGACAGAATCCCATTGGGTTTAGTTGCTAAAATCTCCATAAAGACAACTTGTGTGGTTGTGCCCTAACATTATCAGCCTGCTGAGTAGAAACATGCAACTCCCTTTTTCTCTGTATCTATGTATCTCATCTTCCCCTCATAAACTCCTAGAGCTGCATTCGACCAGGATAAACTATTCTCTCTCATCCTTGATCCCCCAACCAGGGAACACATTTTTTTGCAGGTAACCATGCTTAACATAGACAGGAAAGGCAGTCTTGGAGGCATTGCCAATAAACAGAAAGCAGGCTAATCCTTATTAGTGGAAATGTGGGAGGAATGATCTAGGAAACTGGCCTTACTTTACTGGTGACATAGCATTTAAGCAAGATTCCTTTACAAATTTCTCAGTTCTAACACACTCCACGTTAACCTTCAGTTTATGTTATAAATGTACTCATCCTTGGTAATCCATTAGCAGTTAGATATTTAAAAAGCAACCCTACTGAGCAATAGGTACTCTGTTAGGTGCTATGGCATTTCATAAATCTGACTAATGAATGTGATTTTAGTACAAAGGAGGTTAAAAAAAAAAAAAAAACAGGGACACCTGGGTGGCTCAATGGGTTAAGCATCTGCCTTCGGCTCAGGTCGTGGTCCCAGGGTCCTGGGATGGAGTCTCGCATCGGGCTCCCTGCTCAGCAGGGAGTCTGCTTCTCCCTCTGCCTGCCACTCCCCCCTGCTTGTGCTCTCTCTCTCTGACAAATAAATAAATAAAATCTTAAAAAAAAAAACAGCATAGGAATAATATGTTTTACCTTTGATTCAGGAGAGTATTTCTGGCTACGGGAGAGACGGAACTGGGACCAATTCTAAATTCCTCTGCTTTGAGGGCTGGTAAGGAAGACATGGAATTGAGAGCTCCTATATGTCAGAAATGGGCAAGCACTTTAGGAACATAGTGTTGTAGGGGCCCAAGGCAGGTTGCCCCAAGTTAGCCCACTAGGGCATAAAGATTATTTTGAGTTAAAAGTAATTAAAACCCGGCAGATGCAGGAAAAGTTCTCAGCCTCCCCTACAATTGCCTAAATTTACAATGGAAAGGAGAGCTGGTAACAGGAAAGAGCTATGGAGACTCCCCTTTACCTAAGGAATTCATCTGCATAATAAGGCAACTTTGTTCTTCCGAACATCTCCTTTTACCTTCTTGCTAAAGAGCTTTCTCCCCTTTGTGTCCTCAGGCCTCTACCCCTCTCCTTAGTTCATATAGTTCAAATAAGCATGTGGCCTCATTGTCTTTGGAATCTCCGTGGATTCCCTGTACCGATGCCTATTAAATTTGATTTTCTCCTGTTAATCTGTCTCATGTCAATTTGATTCTAAGTCTGGCTGGAAGGACCTTGAAGGGCAGAAGAAAGTCTTCCTCCTGGACACTGTCATGTAAGCTCCACAACAGCCTTATGAGGTAAGTGCCATTATGGTCATTCTACTGATACCAACTCTTTTAGGGTGCCTGGACCCAATTCCAACGTGATGGGGGAAGTTCCCCAAACACAACACCATGCAATTCTCAGACACTATCCATGGGGAGAGAGCGTCAAACTCTCACAGGTTAAGGGCTCAGTTCTACAAAACTGCCCACCCCCACTTCAGATGCCAATCACAAGCCCAGGTGCTTGGGACTAAGTGGCTATAAATCCGGTTCCCACAAACCCTTCCTCAGGTTCAATTAATTTGCTAGAGCAGCTCACAGAACTTAGAGAAACATTTTCCTTACCAGATCAGTGGTTGATTATAAGAGGATGTAACTCAGGAAAAGCCAAATGGAAGAGTTAGGCAGGACGAGGTCTGGAGAAATGGCACGCAGCTTCCCTGCCCTCTCCAGGCCGCCATTCTCCCCAAATCTCCACGTGTTCACCAACCAGAAGCCCTCCCAAACCCCTCCTTTGGGTTTTTATGGAGGCTTCAAAACAGAGGCATGATTGATTGAATTATTGGCCATTGGCTGATTCAACCTCCAGCTCCTCTCCCCTCCCCTGAGGTCAGGGGATGGCACTGAAAGTTCCAACCCTCTAATCACTTGGTTGGTTCCCCTGGCAACCAGCCCCCATCTTTAGGTTACCCAGGGGCTTTCTAAAAGTCACCTCATTAACATAACAAGACACCTTTAAAGTTCTCATCACTCAGGAAATTCCAAGGGTTTTAGGAGCTGGGAGCCAGAAACCGTGAATGAAGACCAAATATTTATAAGAAACATATATTTGGTCATTCAGATATAAATCACAGTATTGAAGTCTTCATTTTACAGATGAGAAAACAGATTCAGAAAGACTGCTACTTGTCCAGGATCACAGGGCATGAAGCTGATTCCTATGCTTGTGCTTTCAATCACTATGCTCTACTGTCTCCTTCAGGGCTCCTTTCATCTCTTCTTTTCAAAGGTCTCTGCCTCTGAACATTAAGAGAAGTTGTGCTTAGAATCAGGAAATTTGGACCAGGGATTTGTTTTCCAGATTTGCCCAATGATAAAACGTGTTCTTCATAGCAAAGAGAGGGTCTATAAGATTGGCTGGAACCCAAGTCCTGAAGTGAGGCTTTGGGAGATGACCGAGCACTTCTTGACATAAGAGTATTAATAACCATCATTTGTTGAACACTTACTACGTTCCAGAACCTATACATTTTTTAAAATCCTCTTAATAAACCTGTGAAATAGGTATTATTTGTGCCCCCATTTTACAGATGAGAACAAAGAAACACAGAAAAAAGAACCGCTAATGGAGTTCTAAGATCAACATAATTTCACATTGGCTGTGACTATTTCGTCTTTTTGTGTTCTGCATTAGAATAGGAGCTTCTTGGGTAAAAACCGTTCCTTATTCTTTTTAGTACCTGCAGCACTGAGCTCAAGGCTTAGCACAAAATAACCAAGCAATAAATGATAATCCCTATTACTATTCACTGTAGTGCTAACTCCTAGAATATGAATATAAGCTGAACATACAGAAGAGTTTGGTGTGAAATCCCTTGCTAATATTTGCCTAAAGGAATTTATTATCTATACCCTATCCACTACTATTCTAGATAGTAAATGGAAAGCTATTTTCCTTTGTGGAAGAAGAAGAGAGAGGAATACATGCAGCTATTGCTTAAGTTTTTGATAACTTCCTCCTAAATACTGCCACCTACAATAACATTTAATGGGTCTTGCTAAACTGTGATCGTAGATATCAGACTCCTATGTTTTATCACAAACATATGAATGGAAAACACATGGCATGATCTTTACCTTGGTGAGAGTCCAGAAATTTAGAGAAATGACCTGAGTGGAGGGGAAACAAACTGGAATACAAATATATTTTTGTAAATTAGGGAAACAGCATTGGGTTTCCCAAAGCTCAGAGTGCATACTGTCCATGTTTGATGTGATTACTGAATTCACCTTAAGAAAAATTTGGGCTTTGGTAAGACATGTGTCTTAACCATGTCATAGTAGATTCGATAGCTGCCTTTTTTTCTAAGATTTTATTTATTTATTTGAGAGAGTGAACAAAGCGAGAGAGCATGAGCAGGGGGAAGGGGAGAAGCAGAGGGAGAGGGAGAAGCAGATTTGATGCCGGACTAGATTCCAGGACTCTGGGATCATGACCTGAGCCAAAGGCAGACACTTAACCTACTGAGCCACCCAGGCGCCCCCTTCCTCTTTTATTTTTATTGTAACTTTTAAATTTCAAAATAGTTTAAGACTCACAAGAAGTTTTGAAAACAGTACAGAGTTCCTATGTGCCCTTCATCCAACTTCCCCCATAGATAATATCTTACATAAACATAATGCATTGTCAAAACCAGGAAATTAATGTTGGCACACTACTATTAACTCAGGTACTTACTTTATTCAGATTTCACCATTGTTCAGCTGCACTTTGTGTGTATGTGTGTGTGTGTGTGTGTGTGTGTGTGTGTGTAGTTTGATGAAATATTATCATCACCTGTGTAGATTCAAGTAATCATCAAAATCAAGATTCAGAATTGTCCCATCACCACAAAGAAGCTTCTTCATGTTACCCCCTAGTAATGGTTAATGTTACATGTCAACTTGACTGGATCATGGGATGCCTAGATGTCTGGTTAGCCATTATTTCTGGGTCTGTGAGCATATTTCCAGAAGGTATTAACATCTGAATCCATCGAATGAGAGCATAGCCCTCCCCACTGTGGGTCGGCATTAACCAATCCTCTGAGAGCCTGAATATAACAAAAAGCGGGAGAAGGTAGAATTCCTTTCCTTCCTGTCTGCCTGCTTCAGCTGGGACATCAGTCTTCCGCCCTCGGACTGGGATTTACACTATCAGCTCACTTGGTTCTCAGGCCTTCAGACTCAGATCTGAATTAAACCACCAGCCTTCCTGAGTCACCAGTTTGCAGATGGAAGACTGTGAAACTTCTCAGCCTCCATCATCACAAGTCAATTCCTCATAACAAACATTACCTTATCTATATATATACACACACACACATATACACATACATACATATAGATGTATACACACAGACACGCACATATGCACATATCCTTTCGGTTGTATTTCTCTGGAGAGCCCTGACTGATACATCCTTTAATGATTATACCCTCCCCCCAGCCCAAACACCTGGCTCCCGTTAGTTTCTTCTCCATCTCTATAACTTTGCCCTTGAAGCCTGCCCTGTGTTCACAAGAGAAAGTTTCAGTATGGGCACAATAAGCAATTTGTTGGACCTCATGGGCTTTAGCTACAAATTA
The DNA here is from genome assembly GCF_002201575.2 of Neomonachus schauinslandi. Taxonomy (NCBI): domain Eukaryota; kingdom Metazoa; phylum Chordata; class Mammalia; order Carnivora; family Phocidae; genus Neomonachus; species Neomonachus schauinslandi. The sequence continues at coordinate 10,069,353 of NC_058419.1, read as the reverse complement.
TTAGCTATTGCCAACCCACCCAAACTCCTCTAGATACATACTTTTAAAGAACCTTTCCTTTTTGGTCCTGCTTACCCACTTCATTCTCCTATAGCTTTTTTCTGTTGTCTTTGCTTTATTCAAAACCCATGCATGTATTAATCATAGTCAAGCCCTAGAGTCAGGAAATCCATAGGTACTAAAGTAACCTCTTCCTAAACCCCAAAGTTAATACGAAAGTTAACTCAAAATGGACCATAGATTTCAAATGTGAAACATAAATCTGTAAAAATTTTAGAAGACCACATGGGAGAAAATCTTCATGATCTGTGGTTAGGAGAATCGTTCATAGATATGACAAAAGCATGGTCCATCAAAGAAAAAAATGATACATAAGCCTCAAAAAACTTGTACCTGATGAAAGACCCCATTAAAAGGATGAAAAGATAGGGTACAAACTGGGAGAAAATATTTGCAAATCACATAACTGACAAAGGATTTTATCTATAAAATATATTTTAAAAAATCTCTAAATTCAACAAAAAGAAAGGAACAATTAGAAAATGATAAAGACATGAAGAGACATTTTGCTGAAGGGAATATATAGATGAAAAATAGGCACATTAAAAGATGTTCAATATCATTAGCTATTAGGGAAATACAAATTAAAACCACAATGTGGTATCACTACACACCCATTAAAACAGCTAAAATAAAAAATAGTGACAAACAAAATGTTGGCAAGGATGCAGAGAAAATGGATCTCTCAAATATTGCTGGTGGAAGTATAAAGTGGCACAGACACTCTGAAAAAAAAAATAGTTTCTTTTAACAAAACAAAACAAAACAAAAAAACAACTAAGCCTGCCACTAAAATATGACCTAGTAATTGTACTTCTGGGCATTTATCACAGAGAAATGAAAACCTATGTCTATACAAAATCCTGTATACTACTACTGTTCATAGCATCCCTGATTGTTATAGCCAAAAACAGGAAACAACACAAATGTTCTTCAACTGAAGAATGAATAAACAAATGGCACATTTATACAATAAAATTCTATTCGGCAGTGATAAAGAACAAGTTCCTGGTGCAGGCAGCATGGAGAATGAAGTGGGTAAGCAGGACCAAAAAGGAAAGGTTCTTTAAAAGTATGTATCTAGAGGAGTTTGGGTGTGTTGGCAATAGCTAATAATTTGTAGCTAAAGCCCATGAGGTCCAACAAATTGCTTATTGTGCCCATACTGAAACTTTCTCTTGTGAACACAGGGCAGGCTTCAAGGGTGTGCAACCAGTACGGTCACACCTGGCCCCATACTCAGAAAGCACCTCACAGATGGGGTTTAATGCTCTGTAGTCAACATTCTGAACTCTTCCTTGATCTCTGAATTTGTGTTTTGTAAAGACAGTCTGATGGGACAGTGGAGGATCTTCCTCAGGCTGAAGTCCCAGTTCGTGTTTGGTTCTATCACACCCACCCCACAAGGAAAGGTTCTCCATCGTTGCCTCCCCCGACACACAGCATCTACCGTCGCCCTTTGCCCTGGGCCAGAGCCTAGGCAGGAGACAGCTTTGGGTGCACATGCCTTGAAGCCTCCACCTCTGCCCATCAGGCCAACTTAGTAGTCTTAAGTTTTAGCAAGCACCTTTAGCCCCTGTGACTAATTAACTAAACCTCTTTTTGTATATCTATAGATCATACATTGTTTCCTAGAAATACTGGGAAACAAACCCTCTTACACAACCACCCCCAACCCCCCACCAATACACAACCTCTGAACACCATGATAATGTCTGTAGCTGGCGCCATGGCGTCGGCATGCAATCAGAAGTGTTACAGACCACCCTGCTCCCCTTTTACTGATTAACTGCCATGAAGTTTCTTTTTATTTATTTATTTGACACAGAGAGAGCACGTGAGCACATGCACAAGCGAAGGGAGGGGTGGAAGAGGAAGAGAGAGAATTTCAAGCAGACTCCGCCCTGAGCATGGAGCCCCAAGCGAGGCCCTGATTCCACGACCCATGAGATCATGACCTGAGCTGAATCCAAGAGTCAGGCATTCAACTGACCGAGCCATCCAGGATCGCTACTGCCCTAAAGTTCCTTTAAAAATCTTTGGGCCAGGCAGAAACCTCAGAGTTGGTTTTGGGACAAGAGTCTGCCTTCTCCCCAGCTGGCCAGCCTCCTGAATAAAGCTCATATTCCCTTCCAATCAAAACTCATCTCTTGAAGGGGCACTGGGTAGCTCAGTTGGTTAAGTGTCTGGCTCCTGATTTTGGCTCAGGTCATGATCTCAGGGTGGTGAGATCGAGCTCCGCATCCAGCTCTGTGCTGGGTGTAGAGCCTGCTTGAGAGTCTCTCTCCCTCTCCCTCTGCCCCTCCCCACCCCCCTGCCTGCCCATTCCCCTGCCCACTCATGAATGTGCTCTCTTTCTCTCTCTCTAAAAAAGAAATAAACAAACAAACAAAAACAAAAACAAAAAACTCATCTCTTGAATCTCTTGAGTATTGGCTTTTCTAGCGATGAGCAGCCTAATGGGTTTTTCGGTAACAGCCTGTGCATCAAGTCACAAAGCACCTATGAGAGTCTGTCCCACCTCTTTAGAATCATAATGCCCAAGGCAATACACTATTAAATGCCAATAAAAAGCACCAGGACAGGTTGAAAGAGATAGCAAAAGAAACGCTTTTTTTTTGCTGTTTGAGTAAGGGGCCCTACAGTTTTATTTCACATTAGGCCCCACAAAATATGTAGCCTAGCTACTGTCAACATAGCAACTTGTTTATTTAATTATGTTTTATAGGAATTCTTAGAACATCAAAATTATAGTCAGTAAAAGAACAATATATGTCTAAGACAGGCTCCAATATAACCCCAATTGAGAGACTTCCAGATTTAACACAGCAGATAAAATCTGAGTGTTCCCCACTTATTTCAAAAATCACCCAAAAGCCAAGATATGAAAGAGAAATAGCAATACAAAGCACATGTTCAGAAAAAAAATGAAGACATTTTTGAAATCTCAAAATACAAAACAGAAGGAATAACTGCCAAAAAGTAGTGAGGGTCAAACAGTATGCAGGAAGGATGCAGACAGAGTAAGCCCATGAATGCAGAATCCAAAAGAAAAATATGCAGAGCACACTTCTCCTTTGAATGTGGTATACCCAGAGGTATAAAATCTATCCACACTCTGGTTTGCAAAACTGGAATGGAATCAAAAGCTGCCAAAGGATAATTTCTCTAAACTGTTTTTGGTTCTGGGAAGTAGAAATGGGGGTAAATGAGAAATGAAACAGGCGGTCATATTAATAAAAAGCCGTGAGTCAGTAAAATAATGGACCGAGAAGAGACTGCCTTGCCCACTGCCCTTCGGTGCAAATCGTGAGGAGAAATAAAAACCAGGAGCTCACAAACTGTGAGAAGGAGAAACCTTGCTAATATGAAAAGAACCCTACCTCTTCTATATGAATTTCCTGTATATAATCTGTCCAAATTGTACCTAGACAAATATACAATGTAAAGGGAGGAACCAAAGATTTTTAAAGGGCAAATATTAGGCAAAGAACACTCAACAACAAAAATAAAATGTTGCCATGAAGCTGATAAAAACTGTGAACAAGCATACTCCCAAGAATTTCTTTTTCTTTTTCAAGTAGGCTCCATGTCCAGAGTGGGCTTGAACTCATGACACTGAGATCAAGAGTTGCATGCTCTACCTGTTGAGCCAGCCAGGTACCCCCACAAGAATTTTTTTAAAATACTAGTGCAGGGGTGCCTGGGTGGCTCAGTAAGTTAAGTGTCTGACTCTTGATTTTGGCTCAGGTCATGATCTCAGGGTCGTGGGATCTAGCCCCGTGTTGGGCTCCGTGCTTGGTGGGGAGTCTGCTTGGGATTCTCTCTCTCCCTCTCCCTCGGCCCCTCCCCCCATTCACGCACTCTATATCTAAAATAAATAAATAAATCTTTAAAAAAATTTAAAAAATAAAGATCAGTGCAATGATCTTTATAAAAAAACTTAAAGATGAAATACAATAACTCAAAGAAATATGGTGAGGCAACAACAACACTAACAACAATAACAAACAAAATGAAAAATGAAGTGAAGAATTCAGAAAAGAAATAAAAGAAAAATAGTAAATATTAATAAATAAGTCCTGGGAATGTAATGTATACCATGGTGACTACAGGTAACAATACTGTATTGTATGGGGCACTTGGCTAGCTCAGTCAGAAAAGCATGTAACTCTTGATCTTGGGGTTGTGAGTTCGAGCCCCATGTTGGGTATAGAGATTACTTAAATAAATAAATTTTTAAAAAATTACTGTATTGTATATTTGAGAGTTCCTAAGAGAGTAGATCTTAAAAGTTCTCATCACAAGAAAAAAAAATTCTAACTACATGTGGTAATGCATGTCAGCTAAACTTACTGTGGTAATCATTTTGTAATATATACATGTGTCAAATCATTATATTGTATACATAAAACTATTACAATGTTATATGTCAATTATATTTCAAAAAAAGTAAAATGTAGGGGTGCCTGGGTGGCTCAGTCGGTTAAGCATCTGCCTTCGGCTCAGGTCATGATTCCAGCATCCTAGGATAGAGTCCCACATCAGGCTCCCTACTCAGCGGGGAGCTTACCTCTCCCTCTCCCTCTGCCCCTCCCCCTGCTTGTGCTCACTCTCTCTCTCTGGCAAATAAATAAATAAAATCTTAAAAAAAAAAGTAAAACCTGAAATTAGAAGCAGCACAAAGGATAATAGACATTACTGAAAATAAGGCAAGAGATATATTAGAACAAAGGTAAGAAAAGCTTGTAAACAAGAATGGAAATAAAAGAATGGTAGAAATATATATATGACTGAAGAGATCTAACATATATGTTTCACTTTTCTCTTGCTGTGTAACAAATTTTCTCAAATCATAGTAGCTATAACAGCAATGAACATTTTTTTTCCTTAGTTTCTATATGCTGAATTCAGGGGCATCTGAGTTCTAAGGAATTCAGTTAAGATGGCATTTGACACTCAAGCCATCTGAGGCTGGAAATGTCCTAGAATACCCACTGCCCAAGTAACTCACTTGCATGGATGGAAAATTAATGCTAGTTGTTGTTGGGAGGTCTCAGTGACTCCCCATGTGATACTATCTGTGGGTTGTTTGCCCTCACAACATGCTGATTGCCTTCCCCAGAGTGAGTGACCCAAAAAATCAAGTCAGAAGGAACAATTCCTTTTATGACCCTAGTCTTGGAAGCCATACACTATCACTTCTGCCACATTCTGTTCACTCAAAGTGAGGGACTAAATCTAGCCCAAAGTCAAGGGAACTAGAAGTAGGTAAGCCTTACCTTTTGAAAGGAGGAGAGTCAGAGAATCAAGGACATATGTTAAAACCACCATGATATGCAAAATTTGTATTATTTTAAAATAAAACTGTAAAAATAAAATAAAAAAAATTGTCAAGACAACTTTCTAGAAATAAAACAAGACTTGAATCTCTAAACTAAAGGGGCATACTAGGTCTATAAAAAAATGAAACAGAACAGTTAACATCTTACAATATCCTTAATAATTTAATGGATTTTAATCATTCTTTGGGCAAGAGATAAAAATTCAACTTACTCTTAAGGGGAAAATAAATCACACTGCCCTCAGGTTTTTTGTTTGTTATTTTCACAAAGATAGTCAAACTTGCTAGATATAGAACAATCCTGCAGAAAGAAAACTAGGTACAGTGTTTTATAAATAGACAATTTACATTTCAAGAATAAAGCAACAGAAAATATACTTTTTAAAAAAGAATTTATTTATATATTTGACAGAATGAGACAGAGAGAGAGGAAACACAAGCAGGGGGGAGCTGGAGAGGGAGAAGCAGGCTCCCCGCTGAGCAGGGAGCCCAACAGAGGGATCAATCCCAGGACCCTGGGATCATGACCTGAGCTGAAGGCAGATACTTAACTGACTGAGCCACCCAGGCGCCCTGAAAATATACCTTTGAACACAAAATAACCCAGAGAATATAAATCCCATGAATCCTCCTTGAAGAAACTACTTTAAGGTAACCCCAGATAAAACAAGTGATGAATACACAAACTATGACAGTAGGAGGAACAGTGATCACTGACTATAGATGACAAGTGGCAATGGTTAGAAAAGTGCCTATTTTATAAACCCTTGAAAGTATCAAAAACATATGATTACAAAAGTTAAGAAAAGAAGTAGAGAAAGACTGGACGTCCTATAAGCATCCAATGTACTTACTTTCTATGGTCAAAATCAAAGAAATTTCTTATATCTTAATAAAGTAGCAGAGTGGTGCCTGGCTGGTTCCATTGGTAAAGCATGCAACTCTTGATCTCAGGGTTGTGAATTCAAGCCCCACGTTAGGCCTAGAGCCTACCTTTTTTTCTTTTTTTTAAAGATTTTATTTATTTATTTGAGAGAGAAAGAAAGAGTAAGGTGGGGAGGGGCATAGGGACAAGCAGACTCTGTGCTGAGCATGGAGCCTGATGTGGGACTTGTTCCCATGACTCTGAAAGCATGACCTGAGCTGAAACCAAGGGTCAGATGCTTAACTGACTGAGCCACCCAGGCGCCCCTGGCCTGACGCCTACTTAAAAAAAAAAAAGGTAACAGATTTAAGCACATTAAAAGGCACAAAAAAGATCAGTATAATATTCACAAGTAACAAAATAAAAATAAACAAGTAGAACTACATCAAACTATGAAGCTTCTGCATGGCAAAAGAAACAAAAATGAAAATACAACCTATAGAATGGGAGAAAATATTTGTGAATTATATATCTCATCAGGGGTTAATATCCAAAATATAAAGAACTCTTACAACTTAATAGCAAAAAAAGAAATAATAATGCAATTAAAAATGGGCAAAGGACCTAAATAGAAATTTTTCCAAAGTTATTCAAATGACCAATAGATACGTGAAAAGGTGTTCATCGCCACTAATCACTAGGGAAGTGCAAATCAAACCCACAATGAGATATTAACTCACACCTATTAGAATGTCTATCATCAAAAAGAAGAGATATCAAGTGTTGGTGAGGATATGAAGAAAGGAGAACCCTGTGCACTATTGGTAGGAATGTAAATTGGTATAGCTACTGTGGAAAACAGCATGGAGGTTCCTCAAAAAATTAAAAATAGAACTACCATAACACCCAGAAACACCACTTCTGCATATATATCTAAAGGAAATGAAGGCACGATGTCAAAGAGATATTTGTTTATTGCAGCATTATTTACAATAGCCAAGCCATGGAAATGACCTCTGTGTCCATCGACAAAAGAATGGGTAAAGAAAATGTGAGATGTATGTATATCTACAATGGAATATTATTCAGCCATAAAAAGGAAATTATTTATTTGCAACAACATGAATGGATTTTGAGGGTATTATGCTAAATGAAATAAGTCTGACACAGAAAGAAATTTACAGCATGATCTCACTTTTATGTGGAAGCTAAAAAAAAAAAAAAAAACTTACAGGAAAAAAGATCACATTTGTGGTTACCAAAGGTGACGGTCCGGAGTAGAGGGAGGTGGGGATATTAGAGGAAGGTGGTTGTATGAGTTCCTTATATGTTTTGGATATTAACCTTTACAGATATATGGTTTGCAAATACTTTCTCCCATTCCATAGTTTGTCTTTTCATTTTGTTGTTTCTTTTGTTGTGCAAAAGCCTTTGGTTTGATGTAGTTCCACTTGCTGGTTTTAGCTTTTGTTAGTTGTGCTTTTGGTGTTATATCCAAAAGAAATCATTGCCAACACTGATGTCAAGGAGCTTTTTCCCTATGTTTTCTTCTAGGAATTTTACAGTTAAGGACTTACACTTAAGTCCTTAATCTATTTTGAGTCCATTTTTGTGAGTAGTGTAAGATAGGGCTCTGATTTCATTCTTTTGTTTATGAATATCCAGTTTTCCCAACATCATTTATTGAAGAGACTATCCTTTCCCCATTGAGCATTCTTGTCTCTCTTGTCAACTATTAGTTGATCATATATGTGTGGATTTATTTCTGAGCTATCAATTCTGTTCCATCGGTCTGTGTGTCTGTTTTTAAGCTAGTATCATTGTTTTGAATACTATAGTATGCTATAGTGTATGATCTCACTTATGTGTGGAATCTAAAAACATCACACTCATAGAAAGAGAATAGAATGGTGGTTGTCAGGGGTTAGGAGTAAGGGAAATGAGGAGATGTTGGTCAAAGAATACAAGCTTTCAGTGATAAGAGGAGTGAGTTCTGGGATCCTATGGTGACTATAGTTAATAACACTGTATTGTATACTTGAAAGTTGTTATGAGAGTAGACCTTTAATGTTCTCACCAAAACAACAGCATGGTAATTATGTGAGGTAAAGAATGTGTTAAGTAATCTTATTGTGGTAAACATTTCACAATAAATATGTATATCAAATCACCACACTGAATACCTTAAATTTACACAATGTTATATGACAATTATATCTCAATAAAGCTGGAAAAAATAGTGTAGCTAGGTTCTCCCAGTTACTGGATTTTTTTTTTTTTTTAATTTAAGCATTGGGTCAAATTAGTAAACAACACTGGACTTACAAAATACTTAGAGTGCAGTTATAATACAAATGCTACATAAAAGAACATATGGAAATATAGCTGAAGAAGTGCCAGAGGAAAATTAAATATTAATAAAAACAAAGAATGAGGTGGTCCTCCAGCTTCTGGTCTGGCATGTATAGAGCTTGGAAATCATTTCTCCTATCCTCACAAGAAGAATGAAGCGGAACAAACAGAAAACCAACTCTCCTTAGATCCATCATAGATATAATGTCACAGGGCAAACCACACACCCAAAATTAGAAAGACAGGCAGGCAGATTCAGAGAATCAAAGGTTACCAGAGTATAAGGTCAGGAGGAGAAGCCTGCTGCTGGAGCCAGTCCAGGGAAACTTAAACTATAATTGATGAATTGCTGGAGGCTCAGTGTGGAAAAGTCTGACAAGGGAAGGCTACACTTCTGTGAGGTTTACCTCCAGGAACCCTACCGGGTTCTCAGGGTGAAGAGGGGAGAAAAATCCCCCGTGCTTCAGGAAAGAGGAGGAGAAAAGTAGCTATTTTGTAAGATGCCCAGAGCATTTTGTTCTTAACAAGGCCTCCCCTCAAGAAAAACAATTTTACCAGAGCCTAACCTATTGGGATTTTACAAGAGCCTAACTGATCTGGGGAAAAGGAAATACCCAACAGCAGCAGCATGCTCTAGCCTTTATACAGGAAAGGGTAATGCCTGACTCTAGCCCCAAGTAGTCTTCCTGTCTTGGGAAGAGGGGGTGGCCGATTGAGAAGTACTAGTGAAAACCATAGCCCAGGGGCATAGGCTTACTAAAAGACTGATACTTAATCATAGAACTATAGAATGCTTCACCTGTCCCATTCCTTATCACCACATCAATAGAACTCCTGTATAATAGTAAAGGAATACAACTAAAGGAATTACATGTCTCAGATTTTATTTAAGAAGTCTCTAGGGAAACCAAAGACAACAGGGGAGACAAAAAAAAAAAAAAAAAAACCAACAGAACGAGAACAGCAGAGGAAATTTTAGCCTCTGACAAGTGCCGCTACAGCAAATAGGAAACACAGCCTAACTCCTAGTTAGATAAACATAAATTCTCATTCTAAATCTTTATTTACCTCAGTTCCTTTTACCCAATACAATGTGTTTGCCTTTCAAAAAAAATTACAAGGCATATTAAAACACAAAAGACATGGTTTGAAGAGACAGAGCAAGCATGAGAACCAGACTCAGATATGGCAGAGACGTTGGAATTATAATACCAGGAATTTTTTTTAAAGATTTATTTACTTCAGACAGTGCCCCACCCCCAGACCAGGAATTTTAAAAACTGTGATTTATATGCTAAGGGCTCTAATGGACAAAGTGGAAAACATGCAAGAACAATATAGGGGTGCCCCTGGGTAGCTCAGTCGGTTAAGCAGCCAACTCTTGATTTCAGCTCAGATCATGATCTCAGGGTCATGAGATCCGAGCCCTACTTTGGGCTGAGATCCATGAGATCAAGCCCTGCATGGGGGTCCGAGCTCAATGAGAGTCTGCTTGTTCCCCTCCCTCCCCCTCTACCCTCCAACCACTCCTGCTCACGCACATATGCTCGCTCGCTCTCTCAAATACATAAAATCTTAAAAAAAAAAAAAAAAAGAACAGATGGGTAATGTAAGCTAAGAGATGAAAATTCTAAGAAACAATCAAAAGGAAATGCTAGAAATTAAAAAAAAACATGATAGGAGAAACAAAGAATGCCTTTGATGGGCTCATTAAAGACAACTTGGCCAAGAAAAGAATTAGTGAGCTCAAAGAAATATCATTAGAAGCTTCCAAAACTTAAATGCACAGAGAAAACAGACTGAAAATCAGAATATTCATGAACTGTGGGACAATTACAAAAGATATAAAATAAAGAGAAAAGAAAGGATAATATAAGAAATATAATGTGCTATATTAAATTAACAGAAAATGGAAAAACAATTGAAGCAATAATTAAATACAAGACATGCTATTTTAGAAAAGTCAGTAAAACAATAAATCATTAACTGACTTATGATAAAGAAAGCACAAACATACAAAATAGAGGTTAATTATTAGAAAACCACCATCATATGAAATAAATTAAAAGAAACACAAGGGGTGCCTGGGTGGCTCAGTTGGTTAAGTGTCTAACTGTTGGTTTTGGCTCAGGTCATGATTTCAGGGTCATGAGATGGAGCCACGATGGGCTCCTGCTCAGCAGGCACTCTGCTTGAGATTCTCTCCCTTTCCCTCTCCCTCCCCTCTGCCCCTCTCCCTGCTTGTGCGTGTGTACTCTCTCTCTCCAAAAAATAAATACAAAATAAAGACCAGTGACTACTTTTGAAAATCCCATGCAAATACGTGTTTTTAGCCATTCTTTCTTTTTTTTTTTTAAGATTTTATTTATTTGACAAAGAGAGAGAGAAAGACAGAGAGAGTGTGCACACAAGCAGGGGCAATGGCAGGCAGAGGGAGCCCGATGTGGGCTTGATCCCAGGACCCTGGGATCATGACCTGAGCCAAAGGCAGATGCTTGGCCGACTGAGCCACCCAGGCGTCCCTAGCCATTATTTCTTCAAATAAGTTCTGCCCCTTTCTCTCTTCTCCTTCTGGAACTCCTATAATGGGAATGTTACTTTGCTTGATGTTGTCCCATAAATTTCTTAAGCTATTTTCACTTTATAAAATTCTTTTTTCTTTTTGCTGTTCTGTTTGAAGGAATTCTTCAGCTTTGTCTTTGAATTCACTGATCCTTTCTTGTGCTTCCTCTAGTCTACTGGCAAGCCCCTCTAGTGTATTTTTCAGTTCAATTATTGTATTCTTTGTTCTGTGACTTCTGTTTGGAATGTTCTTGTATTTTCTCTCTGTTCAAGCTTTCATTGTGTTCATCCATTCTTCTCCCAAATTTGGTGAGCATCTTTATGACTATTACTTCGAACTCTCTTTTTTTTTTTAAGATTTATTTATTTATTCATTTGACACAGAGAGAGAGAGAGAGAGAGCACAAGCAGGGGAAGCAGCAGAGGGAGAGGGAGAAGCAGACTCCCCCCTGAGCAGGGAGCCTGACACGTGGCTCAATCGCAGGACTCTGGGATCACGACCCGAGCTAAAGGCAGATGCTTACCGACTGAGCCACCCAGCTGCCCCTAAACTCTTTATGAGGTAAATTACTTATCTTCATTTCATTAAGGTTTTTTTTTTTTTTTCCTGAGGTTTTATCTTGTTCTTTCGTTTGGAATATATTCCTCTGTTTTTTCGTTTTGCTTGAGTCTCTGTATTGGTTTATATGCATTAGATGAAAGAGCCACCTCTGTGTCTTGAAGGGTTGGCCTTGTATAAGAGATGAACTTTATAGTTCAACCCTATCCTAGTCCTTGGTGATCTCTCAAACCCTTGTGATTGTTCAAGCAGCCTATTTTTAATAGCTCCCAGTATTTGGGGGTGTGTCAAGATCAGTCAGTGTCCCAAAAGAGAGGATTTCAGTCAGTACCCAGATTCAGGCTGATTGGAAGCTAGACCGTCAGGCAGCAGCTTTCAAAGAATGCAAATATATACAGTCCTGTGGGACCACAAGTGTATGCTCCACTGGCCCTCAGAACTCATAAAAGAGCCGAACAATATTATCACCTTTTGTGACTTAGGTGACATTTGTACAACAGTATAGCCAACATTTGCAGAATATATCCTGCTTTCAAGTACACATGGTACAGTCCCTAAGAGTGTTGGCCATTAAAAAAGTCTCAATACATTTAAAAAGATCAACATCATCTAGAGTAAGTTCTCTGACTATAACCTAATTAAATTAGAAATAAAAGTAAGAAATCTAAAAGCACACTTCTAAATAATCCATGGATCATAGAAAAAATCATAAACAAAGTTAGAAAATATTTTGAACTAAATGATAATAAAGACCCAACACATCAAAATATGTAGGATGCAGATAATGTAGCATTAGAAGAAAATATATAATTATAATGCTTATAGTAGAAAATAATGGCCTAAATTCAATGATGTAAAAATTCCATCTTAAAAAGCTAGAAAAAGAAGAGCAATGTAAAGCCAAAGTGAATAGATGGGAGGAAATAATAAAGATAACAGCATATATAAATGATATTGAAAACAGGTAACTAATAGAGAAAATTAACAAAGATGGCTAATGGCTATGGATTTCTTTCAAGAAAGAACATATTCTAAAATTGGATCATGTTTATTATTACACACTCCTGCAAATATCCTAAACACATTAATTGTACATTTTAAATAGGTGAAAAGTATGGTCTGTGGATTACATCTCAACAAAGCTTTTTTAAGGGGCGCCTGGGTGGCATAGTTGGTTAAGCATCTGACTCTTGGTTTCAGGGTCATGAGCTCAAGCTCCGAGTCGGGCTCTGTGCTCAGCATGGAGTCTGCCTGAGATTCTCTCTCCCTCTCCCTCTGCCCTTCCTGCTCATACTCATGCTCTCTCTCTCTCTCAAAGAATAAACAAATTTTAAAAAAATTGGTTATTGTTATTTGAAAAGATCTAAAGTAAAACTCACAGATTGCTCAAAGAAAGGAAAGAAATTACTAACATCAGCAATGAAAGGGATTATAAACATAGATCTTATAGACATAAAATAATTCTAAGGTATTTGACAAACAAAATGCAACTTAGCAAAACTGACACTTGATGGAACAGAAAATCTGAATAGCCTTCCATGTATGAAGTAAACGAATTCATTATTAGAACTTTTTCACAAAAAAATCCGAGACCTAAATTATTTCAAAACCTATCAAACATTTAAGGAAGAAACAAAACTAATCTTGCTAAAACTCCTTCTAAAAATGAGGAGAAAACATGGCTTCTTGACATGAGACCAGAATAACACTAATACCAAAATCAGGCAAAGACATTACAACAAAAGAAAATTATCAAGTAATATTCTTCATGAACAGAACCCCCCCCAGAAATGCTCAAAAATATTAGCAGAACAAATCCCATAATATGTAAAAAGTGTAATACCTAATGACCATGTAGGATTTAGCTCATAAAATCAAGGTATAACTTTTGAAAATCAATCTAAATCATTCACAGTTTAACAGTAATGTTCTATATCTTGATAGTAGTTTTGGTTACACAGATGTTGGATTTGTCAAACACTTAAGATGACTGTATTTCCTTTTATGTAAGTTTTGCCTCACATTTTAAAAAATCCTATAAACAAATATTGAAGTCTAGTTAATGCTATGCATACTGAATTTTTTTGGATAAAATTTACTAATGTCCACAGCTTACTCTGAAATGCATTACAATTTTGTTTAGATTGCTAGAGAGAGATATGGCTAGATATTTGATAGAGCAAATATAGTAAAATGCAAATGACAGAATGTATGACATCTATGGGAGTTTAGGTATGTTTGAAATTTTTTATAAGCTAGGAAAAAAGAATGACATAAATCTTTAAAAATACTAATGAGAGATATAGAATAATGCTTGAATGACTCATAAGATATACCATGTTTTTTTTTTTAGTTTTATTTATTTATTTATTTATTTAAAGATTTTATTTATTTGACAGAGAGAGACAGCGAGAGAGGGAATAGAAGCAGGGGGAGTGGGAGAGGGAGAAGCAGGGTTCCTGCTGAGCAGGGAGCCTGATGTGGGGCTTGATCCCAGGACCACGGGATCATGACCTGAGCCTAAGGCAGACGCTTAACGACTGAGCCACCCAGGCGCCCCAAGATATACCATGTTTTTGACTAGGAAAACATACTGCATAAACACATTGCTTTTCTCAAATTAAGAGGTAACTAGAAAAGTAGATTCTATAATGCATCTAAAAAATGTAAAAAAAAAAAAAAGAAGGAAGAGGAGAACTGATTTTTTTTAAAGATTTTATTTTTGTGAGAGAGAGAGAGAGTGAGAGAGCGCATGCACACAAGCAGGGGGGAAGGGGCAGAGGGAGAAGCAGACTCCCCGTTGAGCAGGGAGCCCAATATGGGACTCGATCCCAGGACCCTGGGATCATGACCTGAGCCAAAGGCAGACACTTAACTGACTGAGTCACCCAGGCGCCCAGAAGAGAACTAATCTTAACAAATATTCAAACATAAGCTTTTAATAATTTAAAGAGTATGGTCCTGGCTCATGAATAGATAGCTCAATAGCATAAAGTACAGAATTGAGCTGTATATGCAAATATATACAGGAGAACTTTTTTAATGATACATTGCCATATTTGTAGGTAAAAATCAATTACTCAATAAATGGTTTGGTGTCCCCTGGGTGAGTATCTAGAAAAAAAAGTAGGTTGGATCTCTACCTCACACTTCAAATCAAAATAAAAGTAAATAATCAAGTAATGGTTTCTAACAGACAAGATAGAAACAGAATGAGTAAAGGAATGGAAATGAACAATTTTAAGGTGTCCTCAGAGCTTGCTTTGCAGTCTCTTCCAGATTTATTGCTGATGCCCAATACCACTTGGACAGGTGTTTCCTAGCATAGTTCTTTGCTTTGTGCTTCTACGTAGAATTGGTTCTAAATCCAAATGTTGGCCAATGCCTAGAATTATGCTGTTCAACAGGGCAACCACTCACCATATATAACTATTTAAATTTAACTTGATTAAATTTAGAAGTCAGTTCTTCAGTACCACTAGCTCTGTTTCTATAGCCACATGGGGCTAGGGGCTTCTCTATTGGATAATGAAGCTATAGAACATTTCCATTATTGCAGAAAGTTCTATGGAGCAGTTCTGATGTAGAGCCCAAACTGCAGAATCTTGTTTACCAAACCTAAATACATGTCAGATTCACTGGAAAAGCTTATTAAAAATAGAAACTACTGGGGCGCCTGGGTGGCTCAGCCGTTAAGCATCTGCCGTTGGCTCAGATCATGATTCCAGGGTCCTGGGATCGAGCCCCGCATCGGGCTCCCTGCTCGGCTGGAAGCCTGCTTCTCCCTCTCCCTCTCCCCCTGCTTATGTTCCTGCTCTCACTATCTCTCTCTGTCACATAAATAAATAAAATCTTAAAAAAAAAAAAAGAAATTTCTATCTCATACGTAAAGGGCATGTCACTGCTTAAAACCTGCCAATGGTTCCCTGTCACTCAGATCAAGGGTGGGTAAATTATGAGCCCTGGGTCAAATCTAGCCTATTGCCTTCTTTTTTTTTTTTTTTTTTTTGCCAGTAAGTTTCTATTGGAACACAGCCATGACCATTCATTTACTTATTATTCATTGCTGCTTTTGAGTAACTGCAAGACAGAAGGTATGGTCAGCAAAGCTGTATTTACTATCTGGCCTTTTGCAAAAAAATAAAAAATAAAAATTAAATTAAAAAAAAATGTTTGCTGATCCCTGACTCATAAGATAAAGTCTAGGCTTTGGCCTGGTCTACACAGGTAGTATCTAAGGCTTTACAAAACCTAGCCACTGCCTATCTTTTCATGTCATGACCCACCAACAACTAACCCATTTTGGTTTCCTGAACATGGCATCCGAAGTCCTTCCTCTGTGCCTTATTTATACCATGTCTCCTATATAGTGCCCAACATCCTGACCTTCCTTCTGTCCTACACCACAGTGTATAATAATAGGGAAATAAAGGAAAAAGAGGGGTGCCTGGCTGACTCGGTTGGTGGAGCATGTGACTCTTGATCTTGGGGTTGTGAATTTGAGCCCCACATTGGGTGTAGAGATTAATTTTAAAAAAATTTTTTTTTAAAGAAAAAAGAAAAAAAAAAGGGCACCTGGGTGGCTCAGTCAGTTAAGCATCTGCCTTTGGCTCAGATCGTGATTCCAGAGTCCCAGGATTGAGTCCCGCATTGGGCTCCCCACTGACCTCCCCCGTCTCATGCTTTCTCTCTCTCATGGTCTCTCTCTCAAATAAATAAATAAAATCTTAAAAAAAAAATATATATATATATATATATATATATATCTTAAAAAAAATACCACACCCTTCAAATCTCTTTATTCTCTGCCAGGGGCTGACCTACTATTTTTAGTGGCCCATACCAATCGTTAAGGACAAAGCAAGTGGGTTCCTCACCATGATAGATTCAGAATCTTATTTATTTTTTTTTTTTAGGCATCTCTGATTTTCTACATATATGATGAAGTGTACTTTGCCTATCCCTTCCATACACACTTCGGTCACTTCTTTACCACAATATTGCAATTGCCTGTTTACGTGTCTACGTCCCTCAATAGACTGGGAGTTCCTAAAGGAAGGAAGCCTGACATTCATCTCTGAGTCCATACTGGGAGGACAAGCCCAGCACTGAGTCAGTGCTCAGAGAACACCCAGTGAAATAAACCTCCCTCCTCAACAAGAATTCATTTTCTGGAATGAGAAATTGGAAGGAAGAGGTAGAGGGGCTAGCTGTTGAGTATTTTTCTCTTCTCCCATGAAGCTAAAATCTAATTTCTGGTTCCCCTCCAGGCGTAGCAAAAAGTCTTTTTAAATTAGCATATTATTGACTTCCTTTTAGCATGGTTGCTTTGTCTAGTTTAATATATATTAATTATTTGTTGGTGAAATTCACATCTTGAGGTTACTACTGTATCAAGTACAAGTTTAAAAGTCTAATAAACAGGAAAGACTGAGGGTGTTTGTATCTCTAACATGTTACTAATGGAATAAAAATAACAAATGTGATTCCAAATTACCTTTGGAGTTTGGATCAGACATAGTTGGTAAATGGGTTTTTTGTATGAAGCTCATTTATTAGGAATTTCCATGTAGTATCGATCCCTGTATTTTTATAGGATTGTGATTCTGTTATGGCTTACTTTTGTTCTAAGTATTCAGGATACCAAGCAGAAAAAACTGATAGCCCTCTCTTGTAAGCAAGAAGTAGGAAGATTGTTTTGGGAAGACTTGTCCAATTGGATTGATCTGTGGCTGCTAGGGGAAGTTTTCAGGTTACCCATCCTGGAATCCTTAAGACCTATAGAAATCCACATTGCTCTTAAAATTTTTACAGAGTAGCCTTCAAGACGCGCCTTTCACAGACATTGCAGAACCATGGATTTGACTCCGTATTATTGAATTCAACCATCTAGAATCAACTTTGGCTGTTCAGGGTTGTCATACCCACATATGTAATTGGGAGCACATCTTCATCCAAAGAGAAAGCACTTCCCTCCCCAAAGAACTGGAACTAAGGTGCTCTGTGCCAGAAAATCTTTGTCTTGAGACCCTGTTTTCAACATGCAAGAACAGAACTGCTACGCTTTAAATGGTGCCTTTGATTTTCAATTCCCTTGAATTTTTTCCTTTCCTCAAGTTAATCAAGGATGTTTAAATACTCACTTCACATACAACGTAAACAAAATGAAGTGGAAAAAATAGTAACTCTCTGGCAACTTTGATCAATTCCCACGAGGAGAACTCAATACAAAAATGTAAAGCTGCTTGGGAGGCCACGTATCCACTCTGGATTCGGGAAGGTCCTACTTATCCTTCAGTGCTTAAGCTCAGACTGTCCTATCAGTCTTGCTGTGAAGGCTCGCTCTGTTTCATTGTTCATTCTATACTTTGTCACACATCGTGTTGCATTTTCCTCCCTTTGTTGTTTAATTATATAATGGAGAAAAGGGGAGGGGAAAGGATATTTTTAAAGCTGATCAGCTGCCTTCTTAGGAGCATAATGTTTTTATCTGGGAAAATAACTCAATGGTTACTTAATGTGTGAAAGCCAAGGCTCCCCTCTGCAGCCCCAAGCCACCTTATGACCCTTGGGAATGGGCTAGTGTTGATAATTAAGAGGAGAAAGAGGGACAGACAGGGTTTAGCAACAAGGCAGGAAAACAGGGATGCTGAGGAGCCAAGTCATCAAGTGCAAGCTTTGCTATAATCAGACTGGCCACGGCACTTAAAAAACAGAAATGCATAATTCAGATTTTAAGTAAACTTTGCTGTTCTGTAACTCCCCTCTGTTACCCATGGATCTTCTATATGCTATGCACACCTGTCTCTGAGAGAGAGGTATTTTGCGTGACTCACGAGAAAAGATGTTAAGTTTACGGTTACCAGATAAAATACAGGACGTCTGTAACTGGAGGTTTTTTTGTTTTGTTTTAGGATTTTATTTTTAAGCCATCTCTCCACCCAATGTGGAGCTCAAACTTACAGTCCCAAGATTAAGAGTTGCATGCTCTACTGACTGAGCCAACCAGGCACCCCAATAACTGGATGTCTTTTAAAAAAATTTGCTGAATCTTGCAACTAGTTAGGTTACATGTCCAGATCAATACAGGGTGGAGAAACGAGATTTAGGTAAGACAGAGAATTCAACATAAGCAAGAAAATGTGGCAAGACGTGAGGAACTAGGAGATCTGTAAGCCCTCTGAAGTACTGGTAGGATGGAGTCTTTGTTTTCCTCTATAAGTGAGTCTGTAGCATTTTTAAATTAAATATGTAAGGGAAAGGTAACCCTATAGGGCTAGAGAACTTGAAGATACCTAGCCAGCAGAAATCTAGGTTGTAATTCATTCCGTGTCCTATATATTATTACCTTACAAGCTTACCTCGCTCACTAGAGGAAATTCCCAGAAGGCTGAGTTCCCCACAGCTGCAAGGGAGACTATATGAGTGAAAAAGGTCTGTGAAGTCCCCTGTGAAGACAGACTGTATTGTGACAGGAACGGCAGCTGGGGCAATTCGGATAACCACCATTTTCCCTATGCTCCTTATTCGGAACCAAGCCAGAGTGCTGTGGCCGGAACAGAGAGATCTGTGGTCCCCCAGTGGACTGGAGCCTGTGGAAATGAGCGAGAGTCAGTACCGTTTCTGGAAAGGACTCTGGTAGCTGCCAACCGTGGTGTGTCTGTAGGAGTACACTGAGCACAATGAGGTACCACTCATGGTGTATCAAGAGTAGTTTTCCTCATTTTATTTGCATAATCATTTTCAAATAGATGTGCAGCTGTGTGCTATTTGTTTCAACATCTGGCTGCAAATTCGTCCTGCCCTGCCAAGGTCGCTTTTACTTATTTTCTCTCCAAACCTTTTGTTATTCTTTCTATTCCTTTTGCCCTGTTCCAAGTTGGGAGATTAGGTCAATGATGTAGCTCAAAATTATGTAGTTTATCACTCAAGAAGCTTTATGACTATCCTTCCTTCTATCTATCATGTGTATAATTTTGCTGAGGCCAGGATTTGACTTAATGTGTTGCAAGGCTTATGTAAAGGACCCATTGCTTAGCTAGCAAGTGAGTCTAGCCATCTGCCCAGTGTACCCTCCCTGACTCAGCTGTTGTCCTCATATCGGAGTGTGTATGTTTTGTGGTGGAATGATATGGTATTTAAGAATTGGTGAAAATCCAGGGCGCCTGGGTGGCTCAGTCAGTTAAGCGTCTGCCTTCGGCTCAGGTCATGATCCCAGGGTCCTGGGATCGAGCCCCACGTTGGGCTCCCTGCTCAGCGGGGAGTCTGCTTCTCCCTCTGCTCCTTCCTCCAACTCATGTGTTCTCTCTTTCTCTCAAAAATAAATAAATAAAATCTTCAAAAAAAAGAATGGGTGAAAATCCTAGGGTGCTTTACTTGTGAATGAAAAGATTTAATGTGCCATATGATCACTGCTAATATAAACAGATGCTCTCATTTCTTTTTCTCATTTCAAACTCAGGCTGGACAAGGTAGTGTAGAGAAACAACCCCAGAGGGGAAGGACTTTCAGGAAGAGTGGACAGCATGAACAAAGGAGGAGACAGGGCAATGAAAGAACATGAGTTATTTAGAGAACAGCTAATTTGGTACGACAGGAGTAGAGGGTGTGAAGGAGAAGATGAGTGACATGTAGCAGATACAAATAGTGACTGTATAGAAGTGGTATTGATTAAAGAAGTAAGGGAAAGAAAAAACTGACAAGGTATGAATTTTGTCTGCACCAAGAAATCAGAGCCCAACTCTCCTTTGGCTATATAAAGGTAGCTATTTGGGCACAGTAAAGGGAGAAACAATGAGGACATTTCATCGGCTATTCCAGGCCAAAAAAAGGGGGCAAAAATATTATTTACCCTTTCCTTTTCAGCAGCAGGATCGGTTTTATCTTGAAAGATCTAAACTTCTGTAAGTTATTTTAGTGCTCTATGATTTTGACTGACCAAAGTTACATTTCACACAGTCAAAATGAAAAACAACATCTATCTTGAATCTACAATGAGGACTCCTCCCCATCACAGGCCTGATGTGTGCCATAGGTGATGAGCAATGGGTGACATGTATCAGAGGTCATTGCATTTAAAAACATCAGCTAGGGCGCCTGGGTGGCTCAGTTGGTTAAGCGACTGCCTTCGGCTCAGGTCATGATCCTGGAGTCCCGGGATCGAGTCCCGCATCGGGCTCCCTGCTCGGCAGGGAGCCTGCTTCTCCCTCTGACCCTCCTCCCTCTCATGCTGTCTCTCATTCTCGCTCTCAAATAAATAAAATCTTTAAAAAAAAAATTAAAAAATTTAAAAAAATAATAAAAAAATAAAAACATCAGCCTGAAGTCTCTTGTCTCTTACATATTCCAAATACAAATCACCCAATCTATGGCCTAGTGATCAGTACTTAAAAATTCATCACCCGAATGAACAATATGAAGTGGAAATGCTTCTTTGAACTATTTCAACTTGTGTTAATCTGAAAGTGCCTGATGTATGATGTTGGTTAAAGAGGGATATCAACTTAATAAGTCTTGCCACATACAAAGTTCTCCATTGCATGAAAATCTTTGAGCCACAACCTATCAGAGGCTAATTATAAAAACTGACTTTTCAATTTGCTTCTCACTATAATTATCCAACTATTGTACATTATTTGCTTGGAGTAATTTCTTCTATGTATAATGGTCTTTTCCTTATCACCAGAAAGAGGCAGTGCAATAGTCTCACAGAGTCAGGGAATTGTGACCAGTTGAAGGGTCCATGAATTTTTAATATTCACTTCAGTAGAGACATTTCTTGGTGAGGAGGAGAAGGAGGGTGATATAGATAATAGGCTCACAAAATGTTGCCAAATAACTCATTCATAGAAATTATTACATATAATAAGATATACCCTGCAAAGTCAATTCATTCAATACAGATGATGGTAACAAAAAAATGTAGGGATAGAAGGAGCTATTGCAATTATCCCAACCAAACTCCCACTTGATGCACCATCCATGAACAACAAATCCCTACAATAGCCCTGCAAGGTACATATGATTAGCCCTATTTTATATATGATAGAGCTGAATGTCAAAGACTTTAAATAATTTATTCAAAATTTTACTGAGGGGCACCTGGGTGGCTCAGTCAGTTAAGCCTCCGACTCTTGGTTTCAGCTCAGGTCATGATCTCAGGGTCCTGAGATGGAGCCCTGCATAGGGCTCCATGCTCTGCCGAGAGTCTGCTTCTTTCCCTCTCTCTCTGCCCCTCCCCCTGCTCACACACACACACTCTTTCTCTCTCTCTAAAATAAATAAATAAGTAAATCTTTTTAAAATTTGGGGGGCACTTGGGTGGCTCAGGTGGTTAAGCAACTGGCTCTTGATTTCAGCTCAGGTCATGATCTCAGAGTCATGAGATCAAGCCCGCATAGGCCTCCATGCTCAGGGGGGAGTCGGCTTCTCTTCCTCTTCCTCTGTCCCTTGCCCATGTGCTCATGCACATGCATGCGCACCCTCAAATAAATAAATCTTTAAAAACATGTTTTTTTTTTAATGAGAAGTTGCAGGCTCAGGTTTTAAATCTAATCCATACACCCATGTTCTTTTCATGACATCTGATTGCTGTTCAACTCCACATCCACTTCCTCTACCATGGGTCCAGGTCTCAGGATGAAATGAGGGATAAGGTCAAATGCCCTGTTTTGTTTTTTTTTTTAAAGATTTATTCATTCATTTTAGAGAGGAGGGGAGGGGCAGAGGGAGAGAGAAAGAGAATCTCAAGCAGACTCCGCACTGAGCACAGAGCCTAATGCAGGGCTTGATCCCAGGATCTCGAGATCATGACCTGAGCTGAAACCAAGAGTTGGAGGCTTAACCAACTGAGTCACCCAGGTACCCCCAAATGCCCTATTGAAATAACATGAGTTTTTAAAATAGGGAAATGCTATCAAAAAGGAAGTACAACTAGCTTGGATGCATTGTTCTTAGCTCAAACTGAGTTTTAGTGATCATCACTTCTCCAAGTGCTTTCTAAATATAGTAACATGTAATTATTATTATATAAAAGTATATAGTATTGTTTTGAGCATTTTTGTTGTTGGTTTTTTAGATTTTATTTATTTATTTGAGAGAGAGAGAGACAGAGATAGCGAGAGAGAGCACAAGCAGGGAGGAGAGGGAGAAGCAGGCTCTCCACTGAGCAGGGAGCCAGATGCAGGGCTTGATCCCAGGACCTTGAGATCATGACCTGAGCTGAGGTCAGACGTTTAACTGAGCCACCCAGGCGCCCCTGTTTTGAGCACTTTTTTTTTTTTAAAGATTTTATTTATTTATTTGACAGAGTGAGAGAGACAGCAAGAGAGGGAACACAAGCAGGGGGAGTGGGAGAGGGAGAAGCAAGCTTCCCACTGATCAGGGAGCCCGATGTGGGTGGGGCTCGATCCCAGGACCCTGGGATCATGACCTGAACCAAAGGCAGACGCTTAACGACTGAGCCATGCAGGTGCCCCTGTTTTGAGCACTTTTATTAATTCATTGTATCTTCACTACAACCCTATGAGATAGGAATTATTATCATCATTTTAGGGATGAGGAAACTGAGGCACTTAGAGAATAAGCAGCACATTCAGGGTCGCACAACCAGTGTATGGCAGAGCAGGGATGAGAACCCAGATAGTCGACAGAATCCATGCTCTTAACTGCTATGTTAGATTGCTACATTTAACCATATGTTGAATAATTCATTCTGAAATCTTGCCACAGATTGCTCTCACACTTACTGATCTTTGTTTTCTAGACTCCATCATTTTCCCCTTTTTAATAAAGGAAGCAGTGTTTATTTATCCCAGGCTCCTGGTTATTCTTTAATTTCTACAGCTTCTCAAGGGTAAAATTGGTTATTATTTTGACCTCTGTAATTTGTCTGTATATAGAGCCTTTAACTCCTTTAAAGGGTCTGGATACTCACTCAGAAATTCCTTACTTGTAGGGGTGCCTGGGTGGCTTAGTCGGTTGGGCATCTGATTCTTGATTTCGGCTCACGTCATGATCTCAGAGTCGTGAGATCAAGCACCGCATTAGGCTCCTGGCTCAGCATAGAGTCTGCTTGGGATTCTCTCTCTCCTTCTACCTTTGCCCCTCGCCCCGCTAGCACACATGCACTCTCTCTCTAAATAAATAAGTTAAATCTTTAAAAAAAAAAAGAAATTCCTTACTTGTACTTCCATCCCCCCCTTTTAAAAACTTTTTTTTTTTTAAATTCCTACTTGTTTATTTTTTTAAGTAATCTCTACATCAACATGGGGCTCAAACTCACAACCCAAAGATCAAGAGTCCCATACTCTTTCAACTCAGCCAGCCAGGTACCCCTACTTCCATCCCCTTTTATCCATGTTGTTTCACTCTATCCAGTTTTAAGATTATTCTCTTTAATGTAAAAGCAATTAAGGAATTGGGCAGTTCTGCCTTTTTTTTTCCACCTCCATATGCCTTTATCACATATAGGGAATCACTCCCCAGCTGTCTGTCTGTGTACTGCAAAGTTAGATTAGGATTTTGTAGTTATGAGAAATAAAAACATGACTTTTTATGGGATTCAGGTATATTATGGTCAAGGATCCAGGAATGTCTGAATCTTGCTATGCCAGGTACATTCCTCCCTGTGGGGAAACACACACACAGAATGATAGTAAATGAACAAGGCACTGCCTCATCAACCTTGTAAATGTCTGACTCTCCTGTATAAGACACCTTAGCAAATTTTTTTAAAGATTTATTTATTTATTTGAGAGAGAGAGAGCACACGCACAAGTGGGGGGAGGGGCAGAGGGCTTGAATCTTTAAGCAGACTCCCAAGGGGCTCGATCTCACAACCTGAGCTGAAACTAGCTGGATGCTCAACCTATGGAGCCACCCAGGTGCTCTCCTTAGCACATTTTTTAAAGAAATGTATAGTACACTTACCCTAAGGTCTATGTATAGTATACTTATCTTAAGGTCTAGTAATTTAAAAAAATTTTTTAATTAAATTAATTTTTTTATATAGTGTTCCATGATTCATTGTTTGCATATAACACCCAGTGCTCCATGCAGAACGTGCCCTCTTTAATACCCATAACCAGGCTAACCCATCCCCCACCCCCTCCCCTCTAGAACCCTGTTTGTTTCTCAGAGTCCATAGTCTCTCATGGTTTGTCTCCCCCTCTGATTTCCTCCCCTTCATTTTACCCTTCCTACTATCTTCTTCTTTTTTTAACATATAATGTATTATTTGTTTCAGAGGTACAGGTCTGTGATTCAACAGTTTTGCACAATTCACAGCGCTCACCATAGCACATACCCTCCCCAATGTCCATCACCCAGCCACCCCATCCCTCCCACCCTCCACCACTCCAGCAACCCTCAGTTTGTTTCCTGAGATTAAGAATTCCTCATATCAGTGAGGTCATATGATACATGTCTTTCTCTGATTGATTCTTTTTTTTATAAATTTTTATTTTATTTTTTATTTTATTTTTTTTTAAAGATTTTATTTATTTATTTGAGAGCGAGAATGAGAGAGAGAGAGCATGAGAGGGGGGAGGGTCAGAGGGAGAAGCAGACTCCCCGCCGAGCAGGGAGCCTGATGCGGGACTCGATCCCGGGACTCCAGGATCATGACCTGAGCCGAAGGCAGTCGCTTAACCAACTGAGCCACCCAGGCGCCCTGACTCTTTTTTTTAAATAAAGATTTATTTATTTATTTTAGAGAGAGAGAGCAAGAGCATGAGAGGGAGGAGTAGAATGAGAAGGAGAGAATCTCAAGCAGATTCCACATGGAGTGTGGAGCTGAGGCGCGGCTCGATCCCATGACCCTGAGATCATGAGCTGATCTGAAACCAAGAGCCAGGCACTTAACTGACTGTGCCACGCAGGTGCCCCCTAGTAATTTCTTTAAAAAATTTTTTTTGAGTATAGTTGACGCACAATGTAATGTTAGTTTCAGGTTTACAACATAGAGATTCAACATCTCCATATGTTATGCTATGCTCACCACAAGCGTAGCTGCCATCTGTCACCATACAGTGAGCTTAGCAAAGTTTTACTGGAGTAGACAGCCTCGCCAAAACATCCATCTAGTGACTAGAAGGTCAAAATCCAAATCTGTGCTCTTCTCTCTTTCTGACTGCCACATAAGACAAGAGGCAGAAGTAATTTTGATTTAGCGTATCATAAAAATGTGTCCTGCATAATGACTGTACTAGTACACAAGGAAGGAAATAAGAATGCAGTTGTCATGAGTGGAGCATCAGGTTTCTCCCTCATAGGAGGACTGCCTGCATGAGCTAGTTAAACCATTTCTTCAGTGGTCTCCAGGACTCTTAACTCCATTCTCCATGCAAACACCAAGAGCACATCACACTATATAAGTCCTCTTCACTAGAAACTTCCTGCGCACTCTACCCAGTCAACACTTCTGTGGATATGAGAAAGCATAGTTACAGCAGCAGTAGTGACAGGAGCAATAGCAACAGCTCCTTGACTTCTGGATTGTAGTTATGATGGTGCAACCTTGAAATCAATAGCCCTGTTGCAGACCCTCAACTTCTGTTCTTCAGCTTCTAAATATAAATGTGTAAGCATGTATTTTCCTGTATTGATTGTATTCCTGCTTTAAATATCTAGAATGGTTTCTGTTCTATACACACACACACAAACAAATTAAAAAAATAATTAACTGAGATCAAAGAACTCACAGTGGAAACTAAAGTCTCTCACTCCAAACCTCTCTGTTCTTAGATCTGCTCTAGGAGCAATCTGTTAGACATCTGTATTTAGTTCTCATGCTTGCCTCCATTGTACTAAATAATATCTCTATATCACTAGTTCTTGATTTATCAATTTGAAAAAATGAAGACTATATTCACTTACACCACCTAAACCTTTTCATTCCATCTTCCTCCAAAATATGGGTGGTTTTATTGTGCTGGTCACCTTTCTAATCCACATTATCTGCATTAGCCTCTGTTTTTTGTTCCATCACCTTTAACAGTAGCTCTTGATGTAAAACTCATTATGTAAAACTGATATTATCGTCCTCCACTCTTCCTTCCACCTGTCCTCCTCTTTCTCGTGGCCTCATTTCTGTTGGCTAGCATCCCCATGTTGTAGAATCAACATGCAATCTCCCTACAGAAGAACATTCCTATCATGTGTTTAAAAATACATTTGGGATTTCCTGTTACTCTGCCTCTCATCACTCTGCATGGGTAGGGGAGTTGACACTGACGGCAATTCTCAAAGTTATGCCATAAACACTTTCAAAGAATCCCCCCATTTTCAGCACTACTAATAAATCCTGTTACCTGTACCTGTCAACTCCAAGACCAGACCTAGAAAATCAGTTGGCAGTCAGTACAGTCATTCCCTAGGCTGTTTCTTCTTATATTCAAGTTCATTTGTCAATGTGTTTCTATTTTTAGTCTTCTAGAAATTGGTCGAAATACTTTAATCATTACAAGTACCCTTCCCATTCTCTTCCCTCTTACCAATGCATTCCTGTTTCAGGTATCTAGCAACTCGATAATGCTGCATAACAACACAACACAAAACCTCAGTGGCATACAATTGTACACATTTATTTAGTTGATTTTTCTCTGGTGTTCAGCTGATCTTAGCTGGGCTCTCTCATGCATATGTAGTCAGCCTCAGGTGCCCTAGGTACTAATCGTGGCTAGGCTCCCGCACACATCTGGAGTAGACTGCTTGTCAGCTGGGGCAATTCTGCTCTGCTTTATGAATCTCTCCCATCTCTCCAGCAGGCCAGTGCAGACACAGTTGCAAGGCAAAGGCAGAGGGACAAGAGCAAGCCAACTCAAGCTCGTAAGTGCTATTCCAGCCTCTGTTGGTGTCACATGTACTAACATCCCATTTGTGAAAAGAAATCACACTCTGGCTTTCCCAGAGTCTGAGCAAGAGGGCACTCCAAAATTGCATGGCAAGGAGTGTAAAGCGGGGAAGAATTCAGACCATTAATGAAATTAATCCACCACATTTGCTTTTTGCATTCTTTAACTCATATGTGTAGTGTCTCTGGAGGGAAGGAAGGTGGATGTGAATGCTTAGTACATTGAACTGAACTGGAAGCCTCTGTGCTTTTTCAGTTCACATGCCATTACCCATGCTGTTTCCTGAATCTGGAATGACCCTTTCATCTCTCCCCATCTCCTAGCCATCTTTCAAAGCCCAGATCTAGTGCTATCACTTTGTGGAAGTCTTCTATAAGTGACATCAATTGTTTTTGCCTATTTATCAGCCATTCCCACTGTTCTAATAATAGAACTTCAGTTTCACTCTGGAGAACTGACATTTCACATCAGTTTTTAGGGTTTCCCATGAGACAGAACCCATTATTCAACTCAAGGGGTGGGTGTATGATCTGGCCAATTGGCATATCCTATACCCTGGTGGTAGTGATGATTGTTTTGGACATAGACACGTCGATCAAACTGGTCTGAGCCAAAGATAATACTGAGATTTAGGCTGAAATAACAGGAAAGATGCTGATACATTTCACTGGAATTGCCAAACAGTTAGGATTTAGCCTTAAAGCTTCTGGTGATCATGTGTCTCACAAATTGGTAGAGCCGACAGTAAGTAAAGCCAACACTAAGGAAAACAGAGTCAAGTGATAGAAACAGAGAAATCTCTGAAGACATGATCTGAACATCTAGCTCTAGACCCAGCTGATATTTTTTCATTTATTTTTAGTCCTTTAAAAAAAATTCCTGCACATTTCAGTTACTTGAACCAATAGATTTCATTTTAATTCAGACCCATTACTTGTAACCAAACAAATTCTAATATAATTCTCTGAAAACCTAAGCCCCTGTCTCTGCTTTACTAGGACTATAAAGTGCATATTTCTTTTTTTTAAATTTCATTTTATTATCTTATGTTAATCACCATACATTACATCATTAGTTTTTGATGCAGTGTTCCATGATTCATTGTTTGCATATAACACCCAGTGCTCCATTCAATACATGCCCTCTTTAATACCCATCACCAGGCTAACCCATCCCCCACCCTCCCTCCCCTCTAGAACCCTCAGTTTGTTTCTCAGAGTCCATAGGCTCTCATGGTTCGCCTCCTCCTCCGATTCCCCCCCTTCATTTTTCCCTTCTTACTATCTTCTTTTTTTTTTTTTAAACATATAATGTATTATTTGTTTCAGAGGTACAGGTCTGTGACTCATCAGTCTTACACAATTCACAGCATTCACCATAGCACATACCCTCCCCAATGTCCATCCCCCAGCCATCCCATCCCTCCCACCCCCACCACTCCAGCAACCCTCAGTTTGTTTCCTGAGATTAAGAATTCCTCATATCAGTGAGGTCATATGATACATGTCTTTCTCTGATTGACTTATTTCGCTTAGCATAATATTTATTCCAGGTGGAGGCACACATCAAATGGAGTACAGAATCATCAGAGGAAAGAGCTTTTTCTAACTACTTCTGCCTGCTCTGAAGATTCAGATATGCCCTCTAGTTGCCAATTAATTGTACAGTGAAGTACTACTCAGGTGAGTTGGGTGGGTCCCAAAGGTGTTTTGTGATGAAGGTAGGTAGAAAGTTTATTATTTTTTTTAAAAGATTTTATTTATTTATTTGACAGAGAGCGAGTGAGAGAACACAAGCAGGGGGAGCTGCAGGCTGAGGGAGAGAGAGTAGCAGGCTCCCTACCGAGCAGGAATCCCAGTGCAGGGTTCGATCCCAGGACCCCAGGATCATGACCTGAGCCGAAGGCAGATGCCCAACAGACTAAGCTACCCAGGCGCCCCAGGTAGAAAGTTTAAAAAGCACTAATGATTATCTGTTTCACAGCCTGTGTCAAAATGTGCTCTTTTGTAAGTTAATATTTATTTCTACGCTTGATAAAGATCTGTTTCTTGTGCTATGCTGTAAGCTTTAGGACAACAGTGCTTAGGTATGTTTTGTTCATCAATTTATCTTCAGGTTGAAAGACAGTGTCTGGTTCATATTAGGGACTTGGGAGATAGTTGTTGTATGAATAAATGCCACCACCACAGTGAACTCAGCGTTTGCTAAAATAAAATGAAAATAAATACAATCTGTTCCAAGTCATGAGTGTGTTGACTCTACACCATCACTATATCTCCTCTTCGTCCACGTCTTTCTACAGAGAACTTTCTGTTCATATGTGGAACTTCCATGGATTCAGAAATTCTTGGAAGTTAGCCTTTCTGGAATTCTCCTGTGTTTGTCATTGGTTGCATGCTTCTCCTTGTATTTTTTACGTAAGTCCTTTTTAAATTAGAGATCTTCCTGTGAAGCTTCATTTGTTTCATTTAATGCCTTCTCTTTTAATTTTACAATGGTTATAATTTAGATAGCCAAACTGTATTTTTCCAGCCTCCTTCCCTTACTATAGCTTTATTTATTCCCTTTTTAGTTTCAGGTCATTGAATTATAACTACCTTTTCTTTTTTTTTTTTTAAGATTTTATTTATTTATTTGAGAGAGAGAGAGAGAGAAGGAAAGCACAGAGGGAGAGTGAGAGGGAGGAGACTCCCAGCTGAGCAG
This sequence comes from Neomonachus schauinslandi, assembly GCF_002201575.2. NCBI lineage: Eukaryota > Metazoa > Chordata > Mammalia > Carnivora > Phocidae > Neomonachus > Neomonachus schauinslandi. The sequence continues at coordinate 10,039,054 of NC_058419.1, read as the reverse complement.
GGAGCCTGGAGTGGGGCTCAATCCCAGGACCCTGAGATCATGACCTGAGCTGTAGGCAGACACTTAACTGACTGAGCCACCCAGGCACCCCAACCTTTTCTTTTTTTATAACTACCTTTTTTATGACCTTTATGATCTGAAAGTCAAGGGCAAACACTACCTTCACCCTGTGGGCACACCACCTGCATACATCTTTAGGAAACCAGAGGGAACCCCAGAGCTACTAATCTCAGGATTAAACCATTTTGTCCTTGGATTCCTCCTATTGTTTATATAAGAGGAAGCCCTGAATCCCTATGTACTCCAGAGAAGACTGCCCTTCCTCTAGTCTCCAAATTTCCATTGAAAGAAGTTACATAAAAAGTAACATCCTCCTGTATGCTCCTAGTAAGACACTCATCCCTCCCCTACTCCCATCATTCTGCCTTTAGACAACCAGGACTAATCTTACTATACTCTTCATTTATTTATGTCAGTTCCAATAAGCAGCCACATCTCCTAGGACACTTAATTTCCTGGATTCTAATCCTTATATTTCTCAGTAAACCCCTAATTCTGACCCCTATTACTTCCCCCTTTGAACTCCTGAAGACATACAACTTCGCCTCCCAGATCTCAATGTATATCGTCAGCAAAAATCCCCCTTTTCTTTAACTTCTTCTGTGTACGTTTCCTTAAGCTTCTTGCTCTAAAGAGAAACTGGCTCTCCCCTAATGACACCATGGCCCTTATAGCCTTCTTTCTGGTGATTGTACTCTCTCTCACTTTCTTTCTTTCTTTCTTTCTTTCTTTCTTTCTTTCTTTCTTTCTT
>NC_058419.1:9936379-10038233 GCF_002201575.2 Neomonachus schauinslandi | reverse complement strand
TTTCTTTCTTTCTTTCTTTCTTTCTTTCTTTCTTTCTTTCTTTCTCTTTCCTTCCTTCCTTCCTTCTATCTATCTATCTATCTATCTATCTATCTATCTATCTATCTATCATCTATCTATCATCTATCTATCTATCTATCTATCTATCTATCTATCTATCTATCTATCAGTAGGCTCCATATGGGGTGTGGAACCCAATATGGGGCTTGAACTCACGACCCTGAGATCAAGACCTGAGCTGAGATCAAGAGTTGGATGCCTAACTGACTGAGCCACCCAGGGGCCCCTCTCACTCACACTTCTTATACCTTTAAGTCAGAAAGTGAGTTCCTCCTTGACATCTTCAGATTATTATTCCTTTCACTCACCCATAACCCCTGAACTTTTAATCTCAACTCATCAGGCTATACCACCTCTGCCCTTCCTTATAACAGACACCTGCTGATATTCTAGGTCATTTTCCTCTTTTTTTTTTTTTTTAAGATTTATTTATTTTAGAGAAAGAGAGCATGAGCAGGAGAGGCAGAGGAAGAAGGAGAGAGAATCTCAAGCAGGCTTCCCATTGAGTGCAGAGCCCGATGAGAGCCTCAATCTTATGACCCTGAGATCACGACCTGAACCAAAACCAAGAGTCAGTCACTCAACTTACTGTGCCACCGAGGCGCCCCTCCTCTAGTCTTAGAAGAGTGTTGTTCTTGGCTCTTGGATGTTTTCTCCAACACTACTTCTGTCACAACTACTGGTGATTTCAATATCCACACAGATGATAATCCTAATAAACTGTAATTTTTTGACTTTTCTCCTCATCTACTCAACCCTGTTTTAGCCATTTATCTCCATGGTTGCACTCTATATATTGTCATTATCAATCAATACAACTCCTCCATAATACTAGTTTCAAGCATCCTGCTTTCCAACCATGACCTTCCAACTGTCAAGATGACTCTCCCTATTTCAGCTCCCTGCCGTCAATGATCCTTTGACTCACCAGTATCTCCAATTCATTGATACTAACACCTTTTCACTGCCTTCCACCCTTTAATGTCTTCCTTCCCTTCCTTACCCTCTTTTAAATTCCATGGCCCATCACTATGATCACTTTCTTACATAGTCCTGCAACTTTTTTTTAGCCTTCTCTTGCTTCATTGTATTCTCAGGGCAAATTCACAAGCCTGGTAAGCCAGATCACCACTTACTCTGTCTAAACATTTACAGCAGAATGTGGCTGTGGAAAAACATAACTATGCTGATTTTTCTCACTTTAAATTTGTGACAACTCACCTCAAATGAGTCTTTAACACTAACTTAGAACATTATCACATTTTCTATTCCACTCATTTCTCTACTCCATTCGATAATCCCTTTATACCTTCTTGTCTCCCTCTTTAAAATTCTAATACCTACTCTTTTTTTTTTAAAGATTTTACTCATTTATTTGTCAGAGAGACAGAGAAAGAGAACCAGGCAGAGGGAGAAGTGGACTCCATGCTGAGCACTGAGCCTAATGTGGGACTCAGTCCCAGGACCCTGGGATCATAATCTGAGCCTAAGGCAGGCGCCCAACTGAGCCACCCAGGTGCCCCAATACCTATTCTTCTAACCTCATACTCATGACCTTGCTACTTCTTTCTTGAGAAAATGGAACTAATCAGAAGAGGACTTCCACAATCCTGAATCACATCTCTCCATGAAGCTGAGCACATATATTTTGATTTCTCTCCTATTAATATGGATAAAATATTTGTGTTTATTTTTAAGCCAAACCCTCCATTTATGCTTTAGATCTTATCATCTCTCACTTAAGTAAGGTGACTATTCCAGTAAATACCTCCTTTTTTCCCCTGCATTATCAATTTTCCCTACTTATCAGACTTACCCATCAGGACACAAACAAGCTATCATTTTTCACACCTTAGAAAAATATTTTTTCTTGACTCTCCTTCTCCCTCCAGATATCTCCACATTTTTCTGGCCCCATCACTATCTGTAATTCCTCTTACTTCATTCTCTTTTGAACTCATTCCAGTCAGGTTTTCATCTTCACCAACTCACTGAAAAAGCTCTTGCCAAAATCACTAATGATGTTCATGTTGCTAAACTCAGTGGTCAATTCTCAATTATCAACATACTTGACCCAGCAGCATGTAAAACCTGATAACTTTAAAAAAAAAAAAAAGCTAACTTTCCCCTCCTCAAAACACTTCCTTTTTTATTTTTTATTTTTTTGATCTTTAAAAAAGATTTTACTTATTTATTTGACAGAGAGAGAGAGAAAGACCGAGAGATAGAGCACAAAGAGGGGGAGCTACAGAAGGAGAAGGAGAAGCAGGCTCCCGCTGAGCAGGGAGCCCAACATGGGACTCGATCCCAGGACTCTGGGATCATGACCTGAGCAGAAGGCAGACACCCAACCAATTGAGCTACCCAGGCGCCCCTCCTTTTTTTTTTTTAAGATTTATTTATTTATTTTGGGGAGGAGAGGTAGAGGGAGAGAGAGAATCCTAAGAAGACTCCCTGCTGAGCATGGACCCCCCCCCCCCCACCGACATGGGGCTTGATCCCACAACCCTGAGACCAGGACCTGAGCTGAAACCAAGAGTTAGACATTCAACAGACTGTGCCACCCAGGCACCCCTCAAAACACTTTCTTACCAGGTTTTTGGAGCCAATACTCTTGGTTATCTTTCTACATCTCTAAGCACTCCTTCTTAATCTCTATCTTCTTTCATCCTCATGTTCTTGTTCTCTTAATGTTGGAGTGTCCCAGTCTTGAAATACTTTTAAGTAGTTAACTTCCTTGATGATTTCATAAAATTTTATGACCGTAATTAAATTTTGTACACTGGAAAAATCCAAACGTTTATTGACAACCCAGCCTCTAGCGAAATCTTCACTCTTATATCATCCAACTACATACTTGTCATCTGTACTAACAATCACCATAAACTTCGCATTCTTAAAGAAAGTTCCTGGGGTGTCTGGGTGGCTCAGTTGGTTAAGCGTCTGCCTTCGGCTCAGGTCATGATCCTGGGTCCTGGGATCGGGCCCCCGCATCAGGCTCCCTGCTCCGCCAGGGGCCTGCTTCTCCCTCTCCCTTTGCCTACCGCTCCCCCTGCTTGTGCTCACTCTGACAAATAAATAAATAAATAAAATCTTAAAAAAAAAAAAAAAGAATGTTCCTGGTATTCACTCCAAACCTGCTCCTGCAATTCCTTCCATCTCAGTTGATGGCAATTTCATCCTTACATTTGAACAGGCCAATTCCTGGAGTCATCTCTTTCTCTCACATCCTTATTGAATCTATGAGGCAAATCTGTTGGTTTTACTTGAAAATATATTCAGAATTGAACCAGTTTTCAATACTTTCACCACTCTCATCCTGCTCCATACCACTACAATCTCTTACTTTGATTTTTACAGTAGCTACCTAAATGGGGTTCACTCCATCCTTGCCCCCATACAATATATTCTCAGCATATTGGTCATCATAATCTTATTAAAAATATAAATCAGATCATGTCACCCCTCTGCTTTAACTCTTTGATGACTCCCCATCTCCTTCAGAATAAAAGCCAACTCTGTAAGATGGCCTCAAGACTCAACACGATGACTTCATCATCTACCAGTTTTCTCCCTGTTCATTGCACTGCTTACTTGCTTACTGTATCTCAAACATACCAGGCATACTTCCACCACAAGGCCTTTGAACATGTTCTTGCCTCTTCCTGGAATGGTCCTCTCCCAGATAGTCCCATTATGTTCTCCTTTACCTGCTCTATTAGGTCTTTGTTCAAATGTTACCTTGTCTGTGAGGCCTTTCTTGATTACCATTTTATTTTTTAAAGATTTATTTATTTATTTGAGAGAGAGAGAGAGAGAGCAGGGGCGAGGGGCAGAGGGAGAGGGAGAGACAGTCTTAAGCAGACTCTGTGCTGAGCACAGAGCCTGATATAGGGCTCTATCTCACGACCCTGAGATCACAACCTGAGCTGAAACCAAGAATTGGACACTCAACTGACTGTGCCACATAGGCACCCCTTGATTACCATTTTAATAACCATAGTCTCCAATCCGGCTTTCCTTATCCATCTTTTACAATCTTATTTTTCTTCATGGCACTGGCCACCATTTTATAACAGCTAAATAATTTAATTACTGGTGATTTTTATTGTCTCCCAACTACAAAATAAATGCCAAGAGGGTAGGGATTCTCTGTTTTATTCACTAATACAGCCCAACACCTAGAACACTGCCTATCATAGAGTAATTGCTCAATAAAAATTTCTAGAATGTATGAGTCTATCCAGATATAACTGGTTGCCTTCCTTCCCTTAATGTCATAAAATGTAATAAAATAATGCTTTATTTTTCTTGTTACTTCCAATATCTAAGCTATACTTTTTTATATCACTACTGAGATAAGTTGACAGTCTTTCCATTATTTGGGGGAAAAAAGTAAATAATGATTTCACATTTCCTACCACCAGCACTATTGTCTCCTTCACAGTGAAACTTCTCAAAAAACTCAAAAAAAACATTTCCAATTCCTCATCTTTTACTCAATCCTCGAGTCACTTCATATGGACTCTGTCATGAATAATCCACCAAAAATGCTCTAAGGTCACCAATGACATTCTGCCATCAAAACCAATGGACATTTCTCAGTTATCCCTTTGGTTGGTATTTCAGTAACATCTGATACTCAGTTTTTAAACTATTCTTTGTTTCTTGACTTTCACAGTACCAACATTCTTAATTTTATTCCTACCCCTGTAAACACTCCAGTGTCTCATCTAAAGTTTCATCCTTCTCTATCTGATCATTAATTGTTGAAGATTTCAAGTTTGAGACCAAGGCCCTTTCCTTTTATTTATCTAATTACTCTCCCTAGGAAATTTCATACATAGCATGATCTCAATTACTACCTGTTTGTAGGCTACTTACAAATCTATCTATCCATCTAGCTTCTCCTCTGAACTCCAAACCTGAAATTTCAACTTCTTGTATAATACCTTCCTAGATATCTAATAGGCATCAAAAAGTCAATACATGTAAGTACCTCAAAGTCAACATATTTCAAACATACCTCATAATCTGCCCTTCCAAACTTGGTCCTCTTCTACTTTCTTTATATCAGTGATCACCCAGCCAGAAACTAGAAGTCATATTCATCTTCAAGCCCCATTGTAATCCACCTCACATCACATTTATTTTACCTACTAAGTTTCACTTCAATTAATATACTTCTCTTTGGCTTAACATGAAACATCCTAGGGGCGCCTGGGTGGCTCAGTCGTTAAGCGTCTGCCTTCGGCTCAGGTCATGATCCCAGGGTCCTGGGATCGAGCCCCACATCGGGCTCCCTGCTCGGTGGGAAGCCTGCTTCTCCCTCTCCCACTTCCCCTGCTTGTGTTCCTGCTGTCACTGTCTCTCTCTGTCAAATAAAAAAATAAAATCTTTAAAAAAAAAAACAATAAAAAAAAAACATGAAACATCCTACTTCAAACCAATATCATCTCTAGCCTAGTATCCTGCAATGGCTTCCTAACTGGTCTTTCTTCCCATAATATCTTCTCCATATTGTGATCAGAACAATATTTTTAAAAACATATATGTTACATGTGTAGTTTTGTTACCAACATATCCCATGTGCCTAGAACAGTGTTAGATATTCAATAAATACTTTGGAATGAATGAATAAATAAATGAGACCACTGGAACAGATCAGGGAAGATGGAAATGGATTAGTAAATATTAGAGAATTTAATATATGATAAGAATATTATTTTAAATCAACTAAATCTACACAACTAAGAAGGGAGAAAAGTTGTATATTTACCTCATATCATTCACATAAAAGATTCCAGATAGATTAAAATATAATATTTAAAAATATAAATGTAATAGAAGAATATATAGGTTTATTTTAATTATGCTGTGGGAAAGGATTTCCCAAGCAAGACATGACAATCTCAGAAATAATAAAGAAACTGATAGATTTGATAAGATAGACTACAAATCTTGGTTTGAAAAAATCTGCAAACTATGATGAGAGAAAAACAAATACAAGAATCTATTTGAAACATATGTAACAAAGGATAGAAAACCACAACATATAAAGATCATCTATAAAATAAAAGAAACAAGTCACACAGTATGAACAAAAATTGACTGAAGAATATATAAAAACGCCTAGCAATCATTTGGAGGGTAGCTGAATACTGTTAAAATTAAAATAGTTATAATTTCTTAACCTTCAGATTTGCCAAAAAATATAGATTTATAATATACATTGGGTGATAAGAGTGTAGGAAAAATGAACCCACATATACTTTTGATACTAATGTAAATCTGCATAGCTTTTACAGGATAATTTAGCAGTATTCATAAATATTTTCACTGTGCATAGCAATTTTACTCTTAAATAACTATACTTTAAAAATACTCAAAAAATTATGCAAGATTATACTTACATGGATCATTGGTTTTAATAAAAATTAAAAACAGTCCAACTTCCAGTCAAAAGGAAAATAAGTAAAATATTAATACACATAATAAGGAATATGAGTGAGAATTTGGTAATTCTCTCTATACCAATGTAGAAAGGTGCCCATAATGTATTAAGATTTTTAAAAAGTGAAAAAAAAAAGAAAGATAGGAAAATAGAAAAAAGAATGCATAGAAAACCTTGCAGAAGGATAATCAGAACTTGCCATTAACAACAGTAACTTCCAATTACAAAGTTTCACTAGAATGAGATGAGATGGAAGGGGGGGTAGTTCTCATCATATCATACCCTTTTGGATTTTTTCACAATGATATGTATCACTTTGGTAATTTGCAAAAATAATAAATGTGAAAGAGTAAAAGAGCAACTGGTAAAACTGTAAATTTGTTGCATTCTTTTACATACAGTCTAGAGCATACATATTCCAGCACATTTCCCAAGTGACTTGACCTCATAAACTGAGAATAACATGTCAGAGTTAAAATACAGAATCTTAAAGTTTTGTGCACACATATAAAAATCTGGACCCTTCATTCAGTAATTCTTATGTTCAACATTCTTTACAACTTTGCTGGTTTAATTATGCATTGCCTAGACTGTGAGTTGGTGACTTCAAGGTATAATGGTTAATGAACAAAGTCAAGTAATAGATTGATGGGGTAAATTCATTCACACAAGTTCACAGGTTGGGAGATGGGAATGGAACTACTCAAAATTCTCATACAGTCCCCAAAATACTCAGAGTAATTTGTATTAAGTCAAGATGTTTTTATTTAGCTTGCTGGATAATATTTACTCTGATGACTAAGCTCAAAGACTCTATTATACATCGTTATCATCAAGTGGCCTTTTAATATTTCTTTGGTGTGGAAGAAATTATATAATTTAATAGACTGGACTTTTAACAGCTGAAAACATCCCAAATACAAATACTTCACCTCTTCTGGAATTTCAGGGCTTTAAATTTTAATCTATTACAGTAATAGCCAACCACTAATCTTAGCATAGAGTCAATTAAAATGCCTTCTTATGTAAAATGCAGAGATTTGGGGGGATTTTTTTTTTTTGCAGTTTCCTATAATTCTGCTGTATTTCCTCAGAAACCAAATGCAAATCAACATCAACTAGAATGTAATATTTATAGTTCCTAAACATAAATTACAATTTCCATTTGATTAAAACAGGAGTGCATGAAGTATTGAAATCTTTTCCCCATGGCATCTAGTGCCAATTTCTTTCTGTCCATAAAAATATATGTTAAGAAAAAAAAAAGAAGAAGAAGAAGGTAGCAGGAGGGGAAGAATGAAGCGGGGGAAATCGGAGGGGTAGACGAACCATGAGAGACGATGGACTCTGAAAAACAAACTGAGGGTTCTAGAGGGGAGGGGGTTGGGAGGATGGGTTAGCCTGGTGGTGGGTATTGAGGAGGGCACATTCTGCATGGAGCACTGGGTGTTATGCACAACAATGAATCATGGAACACTTCATCTAAAACTAATGATGTAATGTATGGGGATTAACATAAGAATAAAAAAAATCACCTGATTTATTGTGGCATATATGAAATATTTAGTTTTCCTGATTTATCCTTTGTTGTGTCTTCTGAGTGACACCTGAAAAGTAGAAAGGGGGCAGGGATGAAGACCTTTTGCTATGCTCTAAGTGTAGCTATTAGGTAAAGGGTGAAGGTCCAACACTGTTCATGCAGGGATGACAATTTCTTCTTGGACTCATCCTCAGCAGGTGGTGGGCAAGAAGGAGGTTAATGATCTCAAACAGGTCCTGTTGACTGACACTAAGGTCCATTAGAGACATATTCTCAAAGGTGTATAAAAGGCAATGGACTCAGCATTGGGCTACCTAAAAGACTTGAATTCTGGGTATCTGTCCTTACAATGAGCATGGAAGGAGCAATGGTAAGGTCTTAGAATTTGCTTAGCCTACTGAGAGGAGAAAGTCCAGATTTGAGGTTGTTAGGCTGAGTTTGGTTTAAAGATACATCATTATAGCTTTTCAGTAATTGGTGTCAGCAGTAGTGGATGATTACATATATCAGTGTAGGTGCTCTATTTCCTTTATGGGAGAACTGTAACATTTCATAGAGGTTAATGGATTTTTAGCAGGATGGGATCGGAGCAATACTGTTGGTTCTTAGTAATTACCCCAGTCTTATCTTTCGTTCCTCCTCTACAAATACCTTAGTTTCAAATCAATCTGGCTTTTTCCTGAATATGCCCCCATGAATCCTAAAATCACATCTCTGCTCATGATAAATTTCTCTAGAACCCATGATCATCCTCTATCCCCATCTATAATGGGCAATAATATAATCTTTCTTTACATCTTCTATCAAATATGATTCCAACTGTGGCTTATATTTAATTCAACATTTTAAAATAGTTACCTGGTGCCTTCCTATGCAACGAAGGTCCTCTTTCCTTTTTGTGCCCATATGAATCCTAACTGTCTTCACATAACACACCCAATTTATGTAAAATTTTTGGGCAGACTTTTCTAACTCTAATTTAACAATAACTCCTCAAGGGCAGGGACAAACTCTTATTGCTCTAACTAGTCAGCATTTAAGGCAGGGTTTGGCCCTAGAATATCTGTTCAATAAATATTTATTGATAGAATGGCATAAAAGGATGATTATGAAAATCATAAAGGTATTTTCAGTGAAAAGATACATCCACCCTGTACTTTCCAATTTTTAAAAGATACTTTGTGAGGCTTCTAAAACAATGCAGAGGAAAAGTGTATTTATATCATCCCCTATTTGAAACAGACTGATGGGGATAAAAGAGTAAAGCTGAAAAAAAAAAAAAAGTAAAACAGCAATGAAACTAGGAAGTAGCTACTCCCTCAAACATAAAATATGAAGAATATCTGCCAAATAAAATGGAATTAGAAAGACTTCCAGTTTCCAGTTCGACATGTAAGAAGCCTGGAAGTCATCACTCTGTCCTAACAACAAATGAAAAGCTGAACAGACTGAAAAGTCAATAACTCTTCTTTTTTTTTAATTTAAAAAATGTTTATTTATTTACTTAAGAGAGAGAGTGCACAAGCAGGGGGAGAAGCAGAGGGAGAAAGGGACAAGCAGACTCCCCGCTGAGTACAGAGCCCCTGGGGAGGGGTGGGGTGGAGGTGGGGGGGCATGCCAGGAGGGCTCAACGACGGGCTTGATCCCAGAACCCCAAGATCATGACCTGGGCCAAAGTCAGATGCTTAACCAACTGAGCCACCCAGGCACCCCATCAATAACTCTTCTAAGATCATAAGAGAGAAGAGGACACAGGGCAAACCAGTGCTTCTGAGACTGGAGAGCAAGACAGGAGACTGTAGAGAGTCCTGCCTTAACAGAACACAGACACATTGAGTAGAAACTTCCACAGGGAACAAGTACCTGGGCATAAAAACCTGAACTGTAACTGTCGAATTATTGGAGGCTCAGTATGGAAACTCTGATAGTTAAAGACTGGGCAGTGGAGGGTGGCCCCTGGGTGGCTCAGTTGGTTGAGCCTCTGGCTCTTGGTTTTGGCTCAGGTCATGATCTCATGGGTCCTGGGATGGACCCCCGCATTAGGCTCTTCACTCAGCGGGGAGTCTGCTTGAGAATTCTCTCCCTCTGCTCCTTCCCCCCACCCCAAATAAATAAATAAATCTTAAAAAAAAAGACTCCAGGGGGATCCAGTTATAAGGGGATCACCACAATTTTGTGGGATTTACTTCCAGGAACTTGACCAGATTCCCACAGTAAATATCAGGGGAAAAATTATCTCATGCTTTCAGCAGGGATGGGGGAAAGGAAATATTTTGAAATATGCCTTCCAAGGCCAGCCCTCAGGGAGAAGTAGTTAACCAGAGCCTAACCTGTTGGGGTATTATCTGAACCTAACTTAACTATGGGAAGGGAAGTATCCAACTCAAGCCCACTCTACCCATCCTCTAGCACCTTAAGAGGGAGAAAAAAACCTAAGAAACACTTGAGAAGTTCACAACCCAGAGACAAATTCACAATATGGAGGAGAGCAGGGGAAAGTGGCTCTCCTGCGCTAATGACAGGAACTTAAATTGATACTGCCTTTTTGAAGGGCAGTCAAGAAATATCCATGAACATAGAAAATGTCCATATTCTTTAACCAAGCTATTCCAATTTTAGCAAACCTTGTATCTCTCAAATGCAAAAATTATGCATTCAGGTATGTTAAATGCTAAATTGTCTGTAATAGAAAAAATAAGAAAGCCTAACTGTTTACAGGTAGGTAAATAGTTAAACATGAATAATGCATCTATACCATGAAGATTTTGCATGTGCTGAAAAAGATTGATCTAGATCTATGTGTATGGAAATAAAAAGATCTTCAGAATAAATTATTAAGACAATAAAGTGCATTGTAGAAACTGTGTATGGTGTGATCACATTTATGTTTTTTTTAAATACAAAAATGTGTATGTGTATGTATACAAATGTATATGTAAGAATATACTCCAAATGTTAAGAGGAGACTTTAACTTTTTGCTCAATATTCTTTTATTTTCACTCTTTAAAAACTACCTCTTAATAACTTGTCACTAGTATTTTTTAAAATTCGAATTCTAAAAAAAAACCCAGGAGTCAGATATATATTCAGATTCACTGAATCAGAGTCTCCAGGGGTAGAGATTGAGCATATGTATTCTTTAAAGCTCAAGAGGGGATTCTGATGCACAGCAAGAACTGAGACTGTAGAAAATAGTCCAGCAGTACTTCAAAAACATTAAGGATAGAATTACCATATGATCTAGCAATTCTACCTCTGGGTATATACCCCAAAGAATTAGAAGCAGAGACTTGAACAGATATATGTACACCCATGTTCATAACAGTATTATTCACAGTAGCCAAAATGTAGAAGAAACCCAAGTGTCCATAGATAGATGCATGATTAAATGAAATATGGTATATAGATATAACAAAATACTATTCAGCCTTAAAAAGAATGAAATTTTGGGCGCCTGGGTGGCTCAGTTGGTTAAGCGACTGCCTTCGGCTCAGGTCATGATCCTGGAGTCCCAGATTGAGTCCCACATCGGGCTCCCTGCTCAGCAGGGGGTCTGCTTCTCCCTCTGCCCTCTTCCCTCTCGTGCTCTCTGTCTCTCATTCTCTCTCTCTCAAATAAATAAATAAAATCTTTTAAAAAAAAAGAATGAAATTTTGATATTTGTTATGAAACTTGAAGACATTACACTAAGGGAAATAAGCCAGACACAAAAGAACAAGTAATGTATGATTCCACTTCTATGAAGTAGTCAAATTTAGAGACAGAAAGTAGAATGGTAGTTGTCAGAGGCTAGGGAGGGGGAGAGATGAGAAGATATTATTTAACAGGTACAGAATTTCAGTTTGGGAAGATGAAAAAGTTCTGAAGATAGATGGTAGTAATGGTTGTAGAGTAGTGTGAATGTACTTAATGCCACTAAACTGTATATCTAACAATTGTTAAATTGGAAAATTTGATTCTTTTACCCCAATAAAAATATTTTAAATGGAATTAGACCAACTCAAAGAAGAAAACAACGATGAATAAATATTATTACAATCTTTAGCTGGATAAGGAATTCTCTAAAAACAAGGTAACTTCCTGAAAATTCTTTTTTTTTTTTTTAAAGATTTTATTTATTTATTTGAGACAGAGAGAATGAGAGAGACAGAGAGCACATGAGAGGGGGGAGGGTCCGAGGGAGAAGCAGGCTCCCCGCCGAGCAGGGAGCCCGATGCGGGACTCGATCCAGGGACTCCAGGATCATGACCTGAGCCGAAGGCAGTCGCTTAACCAACTGAGCCACCCAGGCGCCCTCTTTTTTTTTTTAAAGATTAAATTATTTATCTGTGAGAGAGAGAGAGCGTGCACATGCATGGTGGGGTTGGGGGAAGGAGAGGAAAAGAGAGAATCCTCAAGCAGACTCCCCACTGAGTGCAGAGCCTGACCTGGGGCTTGATCCCATGACCCTGAGATCATGACCTGAGCCAAAATCAAGAGTCAGATGCTCAACCGACTGAGCCATCCAGGTGTCCCAACTTCCAGAAAATTCTAGTCACAATCCATTATTTAGAATTATGAGGCCCATGGGACGCCTGGGTGGCTCAGTCAGGTAAGGGTCTGCCTTCGGCTCAGGTCATGATCCCAGGATCCTGGGATCGAGTCCCACATCAGGTTCCTTGCTCAGCAGGGAGCCTGCTTCTCCCTTTGCCTCTGCCCTCGCCCCCTGCTTGTACTCTCTCTCTCTCTGACAAATAAATGAAATCTTAAAAATAAATTTAAAATTATGAGGCCCAGAGATAAAGACCGACCCTCTCAAAAACTGAGTATCTCCAGTGAGTCTCCTTTCTAAATCACACAGTGGAGGGGGAGATAAAGTGAATGAGAAACTGTACTGTGATTCCTGCCTTATTTTTTGGCAACCTGTTCTCAAATCTGTAGAAAAGTCCTGGAGATAATACAGGATGGAGGACATAGTAGAAGGTGAAATCAGATTTTTAACTGTTGACCAAGGTTGACTGAGCAGAAAAAATGAACAGTAAATCTCCAGGTAAAAAACAATGAGTTACAGGGACAGCCACAATGACAATTATCCTGCTTGATTTGCTTATTTCAAAGAGACAAATAACAAAAAAATAAACAAAAGGAGAAATATATCCCTGGGAGAGGAGGAATATTTACAGACAAGGTTCTCTCAGAACACATGACCAAATTAAAGATACCTGCTACCCCAAGTCACTCTCCTTAGCTCTCCCCACAGGGTTTAAGTAAAGAAGCTCAAGTAGAAGTGACACCAATATAACAGGAATAACAAACAGTAAGGATCACTGCACCCCTGAATAGATGCCTCCTCTAAAAGGAACAAATCCTGATCAAAGACAATAAAGAATATACAACAGAGGGAAAAATAGTCCCCTCTTAAAAAGCTTCTCTTGACTCTACATACCACTTGATCTCTTGTACATCTTGCCTTCTCTTTACTGCAAACTCCTTAAAACATGTGTCTAGATTCACTATCACCAAAATCTCTGCTCCTACTCTCTTTTGAACCTGAACCAGTCAGGCTTGCTCTTCCCATGCCTCAGAAACTACACTTATCAAGGTCACCAAGGAAGTTTATGTTGCTAAATATAGCGATCATTTCTCATATTATTTGATCTATCAAAAACATTTGACACAGTTGACTACTCCTTCCTCATTGAAATTCATTTTTCACTTGGCTTTCAGCACACTATATTTACCCAGCTGCAACTTTGCAGTCTATCTGCTCTTTTCTCATTTCCTGGTCTTCTAAAGGTTGCAATATCCTAGGCCTCAAACTTTTTACCTATTCTCTTTTATATCTATATTCACTACTTTGGTTATCTCATCCTTAAGATGATCTAAACACTGATGACTCACAAATGCGTATTTCTAGTCCAAACCTTTCTTTGGAAATCTAGCTTCTTATATCACATTTTTTACTTAACATCTTCATTCACTTGACTGATGGAAATACTAAACCTAACAAGTCCAAAATTTAGCTACTAAACTTTCCTTTTAAACCTGTTCCTCCTTAAGTATTCTCCACCTCAGCTGATGACAACTTTCAGTTACGTAGCCCAAATACCTGGCTAACCCTTCTTGATTCTTCTCTCTTTCTCATTCTATATCTCAGCCATCTATAAATCCTGCTAGCTCTGCTTTCAAAATATATCCAGATATGGACCACTTCTCACCATTTCTACCACAACCACCCTGGTCTTTGCCATCATATTCCCTTACTTGGATTACTGCAAAAGGCTCATTACTAGTCATTCTGCCTTTACCTTGGCCTCCCTTTAGTTAGTTTTCCACACAGCAACTAGAATGATCCTGTTAAATATTTGTTAGATTGTGTCCCTTCTATCATAACATTAATCAAAAGATCAAAATTTTAACCTTTCTCTTTGCATTCCAAAAGTTTTTACAATGATCTACACACCCAACATAACCTGCCCCCTACCCTTGCTTTCTGACATTTCCACCACTCTCTCTCACACACACACACACTCCACTCCAGTTACAGTAGCTCTGTTTTACAAACACACCAAGCAAACTTCGACCTAGAACCCTTCCACTGTCTCTACCCTCTGCCTGAGACAGTTTCCCTTCATTAGCAACATTCCATACTCCCTCACATTCCCATGTCTTTATTTAAATATCAACACTTCAGCAACACATTCCCTAACCACTAATCTTTTTTTTTTATTAAAGATTTTATTTATTTATTTGGCACAGAGAGAGAGAGCAGGGGGAGCAGCAGGCAGAAGGAGAGGGAGAAGCAGGCTCCCCACCGAGCAGGGAGCCAGACGTGGGACTCAATCCCAGGACCCTGGGATCATGGCCTGAGCTGAAGGCAGATGCTCAATCAACTGGAGCCACCCAGGCGTCCCCTTAACCACTAATCTAAAACTGCAACTGTCCCCCACAATATTTTATATTCCACTCCACCTGCTGTATTTTTATATCTCACATTTTATATACTATGTTTTACTTATGTATCCTGTTTTTTGTCTGACTCTTCCCATTGGCATAGAAGCTGTATGAAGGCAGGTAGTTATTTCTGTTGCAATACCCCAACATTTAAGATAGTACTGGGCATGTCATAAGCTCTTAACAAATATTCATTAAGTAAGTGACTATGCAGAGAAATTACAAAAAAAATTTTAAATATCGACACTTTTCATTAAAGAAAAAAACTTATGAAAAGTGACCTGAAAGAGCTGGAGACACATCTACTAGAATAGTGAAATTATCACAGGAATTAAAAAACAATGGAAACTACAAGGGGTAGAAAAGACATTAGAAAAGCTATTGAGGCTAGGCTTGAGAAATTACTCCACAAACACAAAGCACAAACACATACAGAATAAAGTGACAGAAGCAAGAAGAGAGTACACGATAGATACAGTTGACAAAGAAAAGTCAGCTTTCATGGAATTTGCACTTCTTGAGAGATTGAAGAGAACAAAAAACAACATTCAAAGTTCTCTTTTGTTTTTTTTTAAAGATTTTATTCATTCATTTGAGAGAGACAGAGAGAGCATGAGCAGGTGGAGGGGCAGAGGGAGTGGGAGAAGCAGACTCTCCACTGAGCATGGAGCTTGATGCGGGGTTTGATCCCAGGACCCTTCGGCGTGAGCCGAAGGCAGACGCTTAACCATCTGAGCCACCCAGGCACCCCAACATTCAAAGCGCTAATACTAGAGGAATCTCCTGAAATAGAAGGCATAAACCTAAATGTCAAAATGACACACAGTGTTCTAGGGAAAAAATATGAAGTAATCAACCCTACAACATAACCTGGGGAAGTCACTAAATGCTAATTATAAAGAATCCCATTGGTATCTAGGCAGAAAAAAAGCAAATCAGTTATATAAGGGGGAAAATAAGTATAGTATTAGAGCTTTCCACAGGATCATTTAATACAAAAAGCCAATGGAGTAAAGTATACAAAATTCCTTGGAAAGAGAAGTATAACTCCATAATTTTATAATTTGAAAACTCTCAAAGTAAAAAAGTACTTGAAAAATATTCTCAAATGGAAATGGAACTCAAGGATTAGTAGCTTAAAAAAATCAAGCCAATTCAGGTCATGATCTCAGGGTCCTGGGATCAAGCCCCACGATGGGCCCCATGCTCAGAGGGCAGTCTGCTTGAGGAGTCTCTCCCTCTCCTTCTGCCCTTCTACCTGCTCACACTCTTTCTTTCTCTCTCTCTCTAAAATAAATAAATAAATCTTAAAAAAAATCAAGCCAATTAAGAAATTAATTAAAAAAATAAAGAAATCACTTAAAATGTTATGGTTATGAAAGACAGACATTGAAAATTTGGTCCATTTAAATATTTAATAAAGGACAAATAACAATGGAAAATATACTAACAAAACAATGCAATGACAAGTGCTAAAAATATTGGTAATTTAAAAAAATAATGTTAAAATAGCAAAAACTAGAATACTAGTGGAGGAAGAGGAGAGGTGGAAATGAGCTAACTTTTTAAACTTTTATAGAAGAGTCAGTTGGCTGTGCAAAGCTATCAACTCAAATACAAGAATAAGCATATTATTAAAAGTTAAAAAGTAAATAATATAATAAATAAAAAGAAGTTAAACATTAATCACCTAAAGTACATAAAATAATAAAATAAACAAATATCACATAGTCAAAACAAGTATTAAAAGCAAAATACAGGTGTGAGGAGGGAAGATGGCAGCAGAGTAGGAAGATTCTAGGCTTGTTTCATCACATGAACACAACTAGGTTACTATCAAATTATCCTAAATACCCCAGAAATTGACCTGAAGACTGACAGAACAAACTGCACAACTAAAGAGAGAGAAAAGGCCATAATGAAGAAGGTAGGAAGTATGGAGACATGGTTTAGGGGGAAATGGATCATGGGTGCTGAGGAGGGGAGGGAACCATGGTCGTGGAGAAGGGGGAGAGAGGGAAGGAGGGAGGAAGAGAGAGGAGCACACAGGGGAATGCACAAGGAAAATGTTTCCCCAAAGCCAATGGCTTGGAAAATGAGAGAGGCTGAATATCATGAGTTCTTGCAACTAGCAGGGATCTTTTTTTATTAGTCTCAGAGGTAGAATTTAGTGATTAATCAGTTGCATATAACACCCAGTGCTCATTATATCAAGTGCCCTCCTTAATCCTCATTACCCAATTATCCCTTCCCCCCACCCACTTCCCCTCCAGCAATCCTCAGTTTGTTTCCTGTAGTTCAGCGTCTCTTATGGTTTGCCTCCCTCTCAATTTTCATCTTGTTTTATTTTTCCTTCCCTTCTCCTATGTTCATCTGTTGTTTCTTAAATTCCACATATGAGTGAAATGCCTATGGTATTTTTCTTTCTCTGACTTAGTTCATTTAGCTTAATACCCTCTAGTTCCAACCATGTCATTATAAATGGCAAGATTTCATTCTTTTTGATGGCTGAGTAATATTCCATCACACACACACACACACACACACACACACACACCCATCTTCTTTATCCATTCATCTGTCAATGAACATCTCAGCTCTTTCCATATTTTGGCTATTGTGGACATTGCTGCTATAAACATTGAGGTGCAGGTGCCCCTACGAATCACTGTTTGTATTCTTTGGATAAACAGCTAGTAGTACAATTGCTGGATCATAGGGTAGCTCCATTTTTAACTTTCTGAGGAACCTTCGTACTGTTTTCCAGAGCAGCTGCAACAGTTTGCATTCCCACCAACAATGTAAGAGGGTTCCCCTTTCTCTACATCCTCACCAACAGCTGTTATTTCCTGAGTTGTGAGTTTTAGCCATTCCGACAGGTGTGAGCTGGTATCTCATTGTGGTTTTGATTTGTATTTCCCTGATGGTGAATGATGTTGAGCATTTTTTCATGTGTCTGTTGGCCATTTGTATGTCTTCTTTGGAGAAATATCTGTTCATGTCTTCTGCCCATTTCTTGATTGGATTTTTTTGTTTTTTGGGTGTTGAGTTTGATACCTTTTTTTTGTAGATTTTGGATACTAGTCCTTTATCTGATAAGACATTTGCAAATATCTTCTCCCATTCTGTTGGTTGCCTTTTAGTTTTGTTGGTTGTTTCCTTTTCTGTGCAAAAGCTTTTTAGCTTGATAAACTCCCAATGGTTCATTTTTGCTTTTGTTGCTCTTGCCTTTGGAGATGTGTCTAGCAAGAAGTTGCTGCAGCCAAGGTCAAAGAGACAACCTGAGGGGATTAAAGCCTGGAGTTTTAAAGGTCAGCAGGTTTGGCTGGAATAGAACCTGAAGGGCACTGTGCTGCTCCTGCAGAGCAAGCAGGCAAAAAACCCAGTGGGCTGGGGTGGAGGGGGAGGGTGGCAGATGGCATGGAAACAGCAATCTGAAGAAAGCGTGGGGGGGGGGCACACAGTGATTATTTGCTCCTTTTGGAGCACTTCCCTGAGTGAAGCCTCTCTGGGAATGAAGGGACTGACTGGAGGCATTTCCCTACCCTGCCCCTCAGCATAAACACAGAACCACCAGCAGGAAGCAGTGCAGGGCCTACAATGGCTGCCTAACTTGCTTAGACCAAGCCCCACCCTCCTGCACTCTGGCAGGACTGCCCTTCTCAGTCAAGCTTGCCCCAGTTCCAGCAAGGCAGGCCCCCTCCCCAGAAGACCAGCACAAAACCCTGCCCACACCATGTCTCTTGACCAGAGGGATCGCAGGGCCTCAGTTCTAGTGGAGGTGGTGTAAGGTCTCATTTCATAAGCAGACCAGAGCACACCTAGCTAAAACTCACCACATTCAGGCCAGTGACCAAATACTGCCCACAGCAGTCAAGGAGAGCCTCTGTAGACGACTGCTCTGAAGGACAGAGCAGCCAAAACACAACACCAGAGCATACACAGTACATACCAAAGACACTCCCTGAAGCACCAGGCCCAGGACACTACATGACCTCTTCTTTATAAGGCCATTACTTTCAGGAGCAGGAGACATAACTGCCTTTTCTAACAGAGGAGAAGGCAGGGACTTGAACGAAATGCCAAGATGGAGGAATTTATCCCAATGAAAGAACAAAACAAGGTCATGGCCGGAGATCTGAGCAAAATAAATGTAAGTAACATGCTTGATGGAGAATGTAAAGCAACAATCATAAGGATACTCACTTGGTTTGAGGAAAGAATAGAAGACATCAGTGAGACCCTTACAACAGAGATAAAAGAGTTAAAAAAAGCAAAGGGGGAAAAAAAAGGAGAGGCAAACCAAGACAAAGACTCTTAACTAGAGAGAACAAACAGATGGTTACCAGAGGGGAGGTGGGTGGGGGGATGGGTGAACTAGGTGATGGGGATTAAGGAGCTCACTTGTTGTGATGAGCACTGAGTGTTGTATGTAAGTGATGAATCACTAAATTGTATACCTGAAACTAATATCACATTGTATGTTAACTAACTGGAATTTAAATAAAAACTTTAAAAAAAGGTAAAATTATGTAGCTATTAGTATTTACTATATAACTGTTTAGAATTGATTTTGCCTAGTAGTGTGGAGAACTTCAAAAAGGGCCCTAGCACAAGGCTAAATAAATGAATATAGTAATAGGGGAAAAAAAATAAAAGCAAAATACAACATAAAATAGATGGAAACAAAAAATTATTTGTTCTACCAATTATAAGTAAAAGATTATCCAGTTGAATCAAAAAATAAAATTCTACCCTTGCTAAATACAAAGAAAGCAAATCAAATTCAGATAATTTAAAAATAAGGGAAGGTGTATATGTGTGTGTGTGTGTATCAAACAAATATAAACAAAAGAAAAAGCAAACAAAATAATGTCATTAATATCAGTGAAGTGTAAGAGAAAGAATTTAATGAGATTTTAAAGAGATTTTTATATTGAAAATGGATAAACTCCACATGAAGAGCTTACTTGTCCTGAAACATCATGCACAAATAACATAGCATCAAAATTCATGACCAAACTCTCACAAATAATATGTGGAGAAATGGAAATATAATTGTCATAGAGACTTTTACTCATGTGTTCATGATGAATCAAGTAGGCAAAAAACAAAAATGCAGAGTAATTTTAAATAGGTAATAAGATTAAATTTATAGATATAAGCAACAATGTACTGTGTAATTAGAGAATAAACTGTCTATCAAGCACCCACATTGACCATATTAAGGTATAAATAAAACTCTGACAAAGCCCCCAAAGTAGAAAATGTATGGGTCAGATTATCCAAGCACAGAGCTATAAAACTAGAAGGCTGTAATAAAAATGAAAACAAACAGACCAAAAATATTCATAGGGAAATTACAAGCAACAACAAGCACACAAATTCTTTGCTATGTAGTTTTTTTTATTATTATGTTATGTTAATCACCATACATTACATCATTAGTTTTTGATATAGTGTTCCATGATTCACTGTTTGCATATAACACCCAGTACTCCATTCAATACGTGCCCTCTTTAATACCCATCACCAGGCTAACCCATCCCTGCAACCCCCTCTCCTCTAGAACCCTCAGTTTGTTTCTCAGAGTCCATAGTCTCTCATGGTTCGTCTCCCCCTCCGATATTCCCCCCTTCATTTTTCCCTTCCTACTACTGGGTATTTACCCCAAAGATACAAATGTAGTGATCTGAAGGGGTACATGCACCCCGATGTTTATAGCAGCAATGTCCACAATAGCCAAACTATGGAAAGAGCCAAGATGTCCATCAACAGATGAATGGATAAAGAAGATGTGCTATAGGGGCGCCTGGGTGGCTCAGTCATTAAGCATCTGCCTTCGGCTCAGGTCATGGTCCCAGGGTCCTGGGATTGAGCCCCGCATCGGGCTCCCTGCTTGGCGGGAAGCCTGCTTCTCCCTCTCCCACTCCCCCTGCTTGTGTTCCCTCTCTCGCTGTCTCTCTCTGTCAAATAAATAAAAATAAAATCTTAAAAAAAAAAAAAAGATGTGCTATACCTGGTGATGCGTATTAAGGAGGGCACGTACTGCATGGAGCACTGGGTGTTATACGAAAACAATGGATCATGGATCACCACATCAAAAACCAATGTGCACTAACATAACATAATAAAATTAAAAATAAGTAAATAAATAAAATAAAATAAAAGGAAGATGTGTTTTATACACACACACACACACACACACACACACACACACACACAATGGAATATTATGCAGCCATCAAAAGGAATGAAATCTTGTCATTTGCAATGACATGGATGGAACTGGAGGGTATTATGCCAAGTGAAATAAGTCAATCAGAGAAAGACAAGTATCATGATCTCACTGATATGAGGAATTCTTAATCTCAGGAAACAAACTGAGGGTTGCTGGAGTGGTGGGGGTAGGAGGGATGGGGTGGCTGGGTGATAGACATTGGGGAGGGTATGTGCTATGGTGAGTGCTGTGAATTGTGTAAGACTGTTGAATCACAGACCTGTACCTCTGAAACAAATAATACATTATATGTTAAAAAAAAAAAAAGGAAGAAGATGCTATGTAGTTTTTATGTCCTATAGGAAACTAAAATTAAAATTGCAGAACATCTAGAAAATGGTGATAATGAAAAGAACATGCATTGCAGGATCTGACCAAAACCATGTCAGAGAAAGGTACATCTTCATATAAAGTTACACCATTAAGTGTGAAAGAATGAAAATAAATAAAACCGAATAAATTCAATCACTAAAAATATACAAAGTTAATAAAAGCAGAAATAAATGATTAATAATGGGAAATCAGATATTAATTTCTTTTCAGAGAGAGAGCGAGCAAGCAGGAGGTGGGGAGAGGGAGAGAGAGAGGATCTTAAGCAGGTTCCACACCCAGTGCAGAGCCTGACACGGGGCTCCATCTCATGACCTGAGCCGAAATTAAGAGTCAGATGCTTAACTGACTGAGCCACCCAGGCACCCCAGATATTAATGATTTTGAACATCAAAAAATGGTAGAGCAATTAAATACTTCCAAGAGTTTGTTGTGTGAAAAAAATCAAGATATGGAAAGCACTAGCTATTATAATCAGTAAAGAATTGAGAAATCACAAATAAATAAAATTATAAATTACATAGAGAAAGTAATTTTACATATGAATAATGTTTTAAGTGTAACAGAGTAATCTGCAAAAATTTTATGCAAATAAACATAAAATTTGGGGTTAAATGACTTTATAGAACAATTACCAAAATTGATTCTTGATAATAATACTTAAGCAATCTACTAACCAATATCCATAGAAGAAACTGAAAATATTTTATAAAGAGCAAACCTTCTCCATAATTTCTTACCCATATAATTTCACAGATGAATTTTGTAAAACAGAGAAGACACAGATAATTCCACGGCTATTTAATCAGGTACAAAATATAGAAAAAGAATTCAAGCTTCCAGTTTTTAATGAAGTCAGCATTCACAGACAGCAAAATTTGACAAACATAACAATGAAAACAAGAGAACAATCTCACTGTGTATTATTGATACCCAAAGCTTAAAATATTGGGTACACCTTCCTACAGCATATTAAGAAACTATCAATCACTTTGTATCTGTTTCCTCACTTAAACAATGGGGAAATTAAATAACCTCATAGGAAATTTTTGAGGGTCAAATGAGGCAATCCATGTAAAGGGCTTGGAGAATAGCCCCTGGTTCATAGTAAATGAATGGATGGATGGATGGAGATGGAGATGTATGTTTAGATTTATATTTAAGATTTATAATTAAGGTTTATGTATGTGAACACACATGCATACACGTCATACCATGTTGCATGTCTCCTATGTTCCCATGTTTCAATCTCAAAGAGGTATTACTATGAAAAGAACATATATCTGCAGTCAAAAATTTGATTTAATAAAAGTGAGTGTTTTATTTGTATGTCTTAAACACTAAACTAAGGACAGAGTCCCCGTAGGTACTTCTTCAAAGCTTTTTCTATCCTTCTCTTATCTATTTCCCTCACATTTTAAAGCTATTTCCATGACTATGTCCTCAGAAAACCCTGAGACTTAAGGGGCACCTGGGTGGCTCAGTAGGTTAAGCATCCAATTCTTGATTTCAGCTCAGGTCATGATCTCAGAGTTATGATGTCAGTGTCGTGAGATTGAGCCCTGCATCAGGCTCCACACTCAGTGGGGAGTCTATTTGAGATTCTTTCCCTCTCCTCCTCCCTTTGCCCCTTCTTCTGCTCATGCAAGTGCATGTGCTCTCACTCACTCTAAGATAAATAAATCTTAAAAAAAAGAAAACCCCGAGACGTGAACAAAGCTCATCAGTCCTTAAGTTTTCCCTCCTTACCACCACACCTCAATACTTCAGTGCTAGCTCTCCCTCTCCCTCAGTACGTAGAACTGATATGTATTTATTTGTTTATGTATTCACTGTCTTACTTGTTATAATGCAAGACCCATAAGCCAAGGACTTTATCTTGTTTCATGTTGCAACTTTGTTCCTAGAGGATATTTTCCCTGGGTAGGGGATGGAGTTAGTTCTTAAGCTTATAAAATCATTGGCTTCCAATGAACAGGAATTCCATAAGCCAGCTGGTAGAGAAACTGTCTTCTTGGTGCCAGCTCTAGCAGATCTAAACATGACAGCTGCCCCCTTCCCTAATGAACCTTTGGATCACTTTAGCTTAAGGAGTATTTCTAACATGAAAAATACATTCTTTGGGGAGAAATTAGCTGATTTTGGCAAGTGTGACACCATTTCCCCAGAACGCTTGAAGGTGAGAAAAATTCATGTATTTCCCAGTCTATCCTCAACCCAGTATCCTACAGGGTACTCGAGTACTACTTTCTCACCTGACAGAATCTAACCCACTTTCTCAAAGCCAAATTTGCTGGGTTAGTAAATCTCCTCCTGCGAATGTATGTGCTTCATTGAAATCCATTAGAGCCACTCATCAGAGGACTTAATTGCCTGTCCCTGTGAGGCTGTCAGCCATAAGCACTGAGTCACTGATTTTAAAGGCAAAAAGTGAGTGTCTGAAGTTGTTCTACTCTTAATGGATGGGGTGGATATGTCATCACTGACATTACCAAAAGTCATGACTGTATAGGGAGCATAAAGTGTCCTTATAAATATAGAACTTCATTAGGGCATCCAATCACTGCTCTCTCACTTTTCCTTTTCAAAAGTGTTCTGCTATTTGTCATAATCAGGCCTATAGGTCTGACTTTGGCAAGCCTAAGCTTTCTGCAGGGTAGATTAAGCTTCAGAAGCAAAAAGTCAATCAAAACAACATCTTAGTTAAAAGACACCTGCAAGAGCACCTACTCCTCACATTCTGCAGATAAAAATGAATAAGACTATGGAATGGCAGTGCATTTTCCCCAACATGCCACCACATTTGCAGGCTAATATGAAGTAAATGCATGCAGACAATAAACAAAGATGAAGGTGGAACAGGATTCAACTGAGTGTTGCCAAAGAAGCCTCCTTTATGAAGGAAGTGACACATGTAAAACATCAGAACTTCTGATTTGAAATCTAAAATATAATCATTTCTGTAATTGGCAGAGTAAGGAATTCCAAATGTTTATTCTTCCAGGAAAGCAAGGAAAATACTAGCAAAAATTGCAAAATACACTCTTTCAAAGTACAGAAATTGACAAAAGGCTTGCAACAATTCGAGGAGTGTTTATTGAAGAAAAATGGCTGAATCATAGCAGAAAGTGTGAGCTTTACGGGACTTTAGTTGTCATATTCCCATCCCTCTCTCCCAAGCTCCACAACAGACTTGACCACTAACAGCCTCACAACCACAACAGTTCTTAAAATCAGTCACTGTAGGGTGCAGAATGTGTTTGGAACTCCCCATATCACCCAATCCCCAAATAATTGTTACTATTCGACCTGTTTGGCAGTTCCCTGGAATAGCCGCATTTACCATACTTGGCTTTATTTGATATGATTCAGAGTTCTCTCAGATGAAAAAGTCCTATCCCAGGGTGTTTGTTAAAAACAACCAGCAGCAATTGTTTAATACTGCAGCTATATTAAGTAGTGTTATCAGTTGGGACAAACAAAGAGACTGGGCAAAAGTTAAAAGAAATACTTGAAAAATGAGATATCCATAGAGGGCTTTGAAAAACTACACATTTTTTTTTGAGGATCTACAAGTCAGTGCACATGCGTAGGGTTGTATGAGTGGCCAGAGAATATATGAACACACTCAAAGCTTTCACCTCAGACTGATCTTAGCTTTCACTTCCTACTTGTGTAGAACCCTAAGACAGAATTGTCAACTGCTTGCCTAAGAGTTTGAAGGCATGCCTAACCATATATGTAGAAACCTTGAAAAAATCAGGGATAAATATTGGTTCAATCATTTAATTAAACCTCATTCAATCAATATCTTTCTACTTCATTTGCTTGGATTATCAGAAAACCAAACTGTGAAGTCAAGGGAAAGACAGGAATTCAGTATAGCAGATAATGCACTCAATGAAAGATGCTGAGACCAGGAATGAGACTGAGATCTGTATGTATGGGTCATATTTTGACATATGAAATATCACTTTTAAAGTCACTAAAGGTAGCTTATATTGCTACTGGATGTAGTTCTTCTCAGTCACCTGGATGGGTCAGTAGAGAACAGGGATGTAGATAAACCCCTTTATTTACACAATGACCAACACCAAGGGAACTCTAAATGCCCTTTCACTGGCCTCAAATTCTTTTAGAGTTCCATTTGCCACAGGAATCACTAGGGAAGCCAAGGTACTACCACCAAAATGAAAGCAGTAAGCTAGTCTTATGCTTGGCCCAATTTGCTGCAACTCCAATGTTTTTATTGTTGTCATTGAATCTCCATTCTATACAAATTTACCTAACCCTATCCTAGCAGTTTTTAAGCATATAGGTAAAGAGGGGGATTATAGGACTTAACCAACAAGCAAAACCCATGAACTTGTTCAGTTTAATGGATCTTTATACCTCCCCAGAGAACAGTGAAAGGTACATGATTAAGGGCCTGGTGTTTTAACTTTTCCAGAACAAAGGGAATTTCCCCCAGTATTTAATAAAAAAACTCTAAATAAAACTACTAGAAACTTTTAGAAAACAGATGCCCACTATAAAACTTAAAAAGAAAAAAAAATGAATAGCACCCATATGCATTTCATTAAATTAATGCACCCTCAACAGTCTCACCTGTCTCTCTCTCTCTCTCACACACACACACACACACACACACACACACACACTTAACTAACCTTTAAAAACTAGATAAGATTAGTAGAAAGTTATTTTGTATGCCAGGACCCTTACCCTTCATATAGAAAATTCTTCCCCAAATCCCATGCACCTCCATTTCAACCAGGAGGTTCTAGTGAAACCCTCTGTTTTCATATCCCTTTCTCTTCAGTCATGGTTAACTGGTTTTGTGCAGCTGATCAAAGTGGGACAAATATTAATACTCTGACTCACAACTACATGTCATTGATCCAGGGTTAGGAACATGACTGAAGCCTAGCCAAACAGAATCCTAAGTTGAATTCTTTTCCAAAATGCAACAGGGGAAAAGAGATCCAGTCTCCTTCTGAGTATGATGCAGAACTGCTGGTGGATGTGTTTCCTATAGTGTGGAGAAAATCAGGTTGAGTGAATAAAACCAACACAGAAAGAGAAGTAGAGATGAGATGGAGGGAGAATCTAGGTGATTTTGGAGTCCATTCCTTCAGCTGTCCTGGAGGTCATTTGAACCATTGCCATTTCCATGGTTACATGAGCCTTAGAATAAATCCTCCTGCTTGCTTTAAGCTGGTTAGAATTAAGTTTCTGTCAGTAGTGACCAAAAATGTCTTGACTAATATGGAAAGAAATTTAACCATAGCCAAACTGGACAGAGAGCAAGGAAAGCATTAGGTAAAGAAGACTTCAGATAAAAGGTAATATGTTATCTGGATTTTGAAGCTAAGTAGACCATTGCCCATCAGAGAATAAGGGAAAATAATATCGTAGGCAGAATGACATCAATAGCCAAGATAGATGGGTGAGGACCAGATTTGCTAAGCTTTATGGGACATACATTCAGAGAAGTCCAGAATAAAATTCAAGTATATCTCAGGGGAGAAAACTAGCCTGCAGATAGGACTCTAACAGTTAAAACATCTAGTTGTTATTTGAAGCCAAGAGAGAAGACATCACCCGAGGAGAGAGTGCTATATGAAAAACAGGCTTCCAACAGAACACTGAGGAGCACCGCATTTAATAGAGGAGGAGATCGAAGGGAGCTGGCACAGGAGCTAAGAAGAAAAAAGCAAAAATGGTAAGAAAACCAAAAGAAAATAGTACCTCAGAAGCCGGGGGGGTGGGGGGGAAGCACTAAATATACTACAGGATAGAGAATTAACATAAGAAACAAATTATGTGGGCAGGAAGATGTTAGAAGACTATTGTCCTGGTCTAGGCAAGAGAAAATAAGGATGATGGTACGTACATAGTAGACAGGAGATATTAGGTAAACGTTTAGGTGTTTATGTTTTCAAGACTGAGTAATTATTTGGATGTAAAAGGTCAGAAAGAGGGCACCTGGGTGGCTCAGTCAGTTAAGAGCCTGACTCTTGGTTTCAACTGAGGTCATAATCTCAGGGTCATGGGATCGAGCCCCGTATCAGGCTCTGAGCTCAGCACAGTCTGTTTGAGATTCTCTTCCTCTCCCTCTGTCCCTCCCCTGGCTCGTGTGAGCACACGCTCTCTCTCTTTCTCTTTCTCTCTCTCAAATAAATAAATAAAATCTTAAAAAAAAAAAGGTCAGAGAGAGGAAGTTGGGGGATGTTGCACAGATTGCTGGCTAGGACTACTGTGTATATAATTAGTCCCATTCACTGAGCCAAGAAATATAGGCTGAGGAGCTGCTTGGTAGGAACAATGATAAGTTCACTTTTGGATACACTGATTTTTATTTATGTATTTTTATTTATTTATTTTTTTAAAAATTTTATTTATTTGACAGAGAGAGACACAGTGAGACAGGGAACACAAGCAGGGGGAGTGGGAGAGGGAGAAGCAGGCTTCCTGCGGAGCAGGGAACCCAATGTGGGGCTTGATCCCAGGACCCTGGGATCACGACCTGGGCCAAAGGCAGACACTAAACAACTGAGCCACCCAGGTGCCCCTATTTATGTATTTTTTTAAGATTTATTTATCTCACAGAGAGAGCACAGGGTGGGGGAGGGGCAGAGGGAGAAGGAGAGAGAGAATCTCAAGCAGATTCCACACTGAGCGTGGAGCCCATTGAGTGGCTCGAACTCACGACCCTGAGATCAAGCCCTGAACAGAAACCAAGAGTTGGATGCTTAACCAACTGTGCCACCCAGGCACCTCTGGATATGTTGATTTTTAAAGTGCATATTCTATATTCAAGTATATATGTCAAGTAGAGAGTTGAATATACAGTTTTGGAACTCAAAGGTCTGTGCTAGAGATACAATATTATGAGTCATCTGCTTATATTTGAACTCAAGGAGTATATGATTTTGTCTATGGTAAAAGTGAGACATGAAGGGGGAAAAAAGAGATCCCAGAGGAACTCCAACATTTAAGGGCCAGCTAAATGATAATGAGTCCTCAGAGGAGAATTTTGAAAGAGCAAGTAGAAAGGTAGGAGAAGGATCCAAAGGTTTCTTAGGATCCAAAGGAGTGCTCATGAGTAGTCAATTCTGTCATATGTAATAGAGCTGTCTGGTGAAAAGAAGACTGAAACTATTACTTGGACAAATATGGCGGTCATATGGTAACTATGAAGTAAGACATTTTTGTGGAAACACTGATGGTGGAGAAATAGGAAAAGACTGAAGTGGTTTAAAAAGTAAACAGATCGAAAGAAAAGTAAACAGATCGTAAGGTAATGGAGATATAAATATAGGCAACTCTTAAGAAGTTTATCTCTAAAAGGAAGGAGAAATAAAGAACTAGCTGAAGGAGGAAACTTTTAGTGCTATTGAAAAAGCATATATCTATTTTTTAATATACCTTCTTATTGATACTGGTGTGACAACAGAGCATGAAGTGTCTTAAATGCCATCCTAAGGAGTTTGGAATTTTTTCCTGTAGACAATGTGGGACCATTGGGAATGATAAAAACAGATTTAGATTTTAGTGAGAATAAGAGGGTTTTTAAGGATAAGATTAACAAAAAGAAACAAACTAGGTGACTATTACAACAATCCAGTTGAGAGATAATAAATGTCTAAAATAAGGCCGTTGTGGCGGTGCCTGAGTGGTTCAGTGGGCTAAGCGTCCAACTCTTGGTTTCAGCTCAGGTCATGATCTCATGGGTCCTCAGATTCAGCCCTCATCAGGCTCCATGCTCAGCAGGGAGTCTGCTTGAGATTCTCTCCCTCTGCCCCTCCCCCCACTCAGGCGCACACGTACACTCTCTCAAATAAATAAATAGATCTTTTAAAAAAATACAATAAGGCACTCGTAGTGTATTTAGGGATATTAATGAGATGTAATTAACAGATATGGAGGTAAAACTAATGATAATACTAAGGATAACCCATAAATATTACTCCTGAGTGAATGAGTCAATGGTGGTGTCACATACAGAACTGGGAACACAGGAGGGACGAGTTTATGAGTAAGGTAATGTTGGATTTGAATACACTGTACTTGTGAAATATCCAAGTGAAAATGTGTACTAGATGTATGGGAGATGGAAGATGGAAAGAGATGATTAGGTAAAAGAATAGGGGTGCCTGGGTGGCTCAGTCATTAAGCGTCTGCCTTCGGCTCAGGTCATAATCCCAGGGTCCTGGGATCGAGCCCCACATCAGGCTCCCTGCTCAGCGGGAGGTCTGCTTCTCCCTCTCCCACTCACCCTGCTTGTGTTGCCTCTCTCGCTGTGTCTCTCTCTGTCAAATAAATAAATAAAATCTTTAAAAATAAATAAATAAATAATAAAAGAATAACTGCACTTAAGGTGTTTCATTGTATAGAAGCCTGGCGTAAACTCAATTTCAAAATCCAAGAACATTTTTTGTTTGAAGCTATATTTATGTTTTCATCTTCCTAGATTGAGTATATATAATCACAAAATATACAGTTTCATTAGTTGAAAGGTTTTCCCTCTCTAGGAAACTGTGTATCAAGAGTTCTACACAAGAGTCATATAATTCAGTAAAATCCCAGAGGATACTTCAGGGGAGAAATAAGTACCAAAGAAACCAACACATTTGGACTGACAACTCTAAATGATGTATTTTTGTTTTCACTGAAAAATAAACAATTCTTTGGCTTGGTTTATTATTAATATCATCTCTTTCATATATGCTTGAAAATTACCCATCAAGACATATAATTCATCTTAAATATGCAGTACCCTATGTTTATCTTGATGGATTGAGGTTGGCTGACTATGGAGCACTGGAATGTGCAAGCCTTTCAAATCAACTTCAGCTCATTTTATTTGGAAGAGTGAGTTTGTCAACACTTTAAATGAAATTTGGGGAAAATTACCGTATCACATTTGTTTCCTGAGTCAGAGTGACATAGAAATCTGTATATGTATTTTATTCCTAACTGCCATCTCCAAAATCAAGGGACCCTAACTGCGAAACTTTATTGTTTGTATGCACTCTGCCAAATTTTGACATGCAGCATAGACACAGTGTAATGCATACTCATTTCCTCAGTGATATGGTAGGTGTGGAACTCATTTCTGCTTACAAATAAAATATTTTTTTAAGTTTCTTAGTTACTTTACTCTAAAGATCTTTTTTCTTAAATGTATTGTGTTATAGAAAGATTCTGCTGTGGTTGTGATTCATTAACTCTAGGCAATAATATATATGGTGTGAGAAGGACAATAATATTTAATAGGGCAGATTGAGACTGACTGGAAATGCAAGTCTATGGATGCCAAACAGTCTCCATATGTGACCCTGAACCAAGCTATTGAACCTCTCCAAGTCACAGACTCTCTATACAATGCAAACATTAAGGTATTTGGAAACACTAGATAACTAACTACATTCATAAATTCTTACCTTATGTCCCTGATCTGGGTTAAGTTCTGTTTCTCCATCCTCCTGGAGTAGTCTGAGGAACTTGATTACTGGCCTTACTACATTATTTTTAAAGGTTCTGTGCAGGCCACCTGGGTGGCTTAGTCGGTTAAGCGTCTGCTTTCAGCTTGGGTCGTGATCCTAGGGTCCTGGGATTGAGCCCCACGTTGGGCTCCCTGCTTGGTGGGGAGCCTGCTTCTTCCTCCCTCCTGCTCATGCTCTCTCTCTCTCAAATAAATAAAATCTTTAAAAAAAAAAAAAAGGGTCTGTGCACAGGCCTGTACCACGAGAATTTTATGTCTTATTCATCTGTTCATCATCCACACAAAGCAAAGGGCATAAAACCACAGCAGGTGCTCAGTAAAGCTTTATTACATTGAATATTTTCCCATTTTCAACCTATTGATCTAATTTGTATAGGATTAACCACTGGTCTTTGCAGGTCTACTAGCAGAGAAGATGTATCATTATCTATCCATTTTATTTTCTTATTACTTTTTTATTTTCAAGATTTATTTATTTTAGAGAGAGAGCATGCACAAGCCAGGGGAGAGGTAGAGGAGGAGGGGCAGAGAGAGACTCTCAAACCAACTCCATGCTGAGCTCAGAGCCTGACGTGGGGCTCAGTCTCACAACCCTGAGATCACAACCTGAGCCAAAAGCAACAGTAGGAGGCTTAACTAACTGAGCCACCCTGGCACCCATTATATATCCATTTTAAACATCAACTCCTCTAAAAGGTCAGAAGAGTTCTCATGTCAATCAGATTTTGTTGGTGAATTATAAAATGCTGAATTTAATTTGCAATAGAAAGACCCTGTTATAATTGTTATTAATTCTGGCTGATTATATAGCTTAAAGCCATACCATGCCTAATAGATTTGGTTTCTGATATAAAATCTATGAAGGATGTAAGTGACGGGAAGGGAGGGTCAAGGCCCTCCAGTCTCAAGACAATCAGAAATGTACTCAAACCCAAACTTAGCATAGACAAACTAGCAATTAAAGGATGATTTTGAATGAAAATAAGTATAAGTTTCTTTACTGAAGTTGAAGAAAAAGTGGGAAAACTTCAAAAATAAATGCATGCCCCAGAGCAGTTTTGCAGGAGTGAAAACAGACCACTGATATAGCTTGCTGAAATGGGGGGGAAAAGATCAATTATTCAAATTAATTTCGAGTCAATAATGCAGCAAGAATATATTGTGGCTATGGCAAAGTCAATGGTACTCTGTGGGCAATGCAAAGCTATAACAGATTCAGTACCTTCCCTCAAAATCTGGTCACCTAGGGAAATAAAGACACAAATGCAGGTCATTAGGATACCAAACAGACTGTAATGGATGCTAGAGCAGGGGTTCAAAGTACTATAGAAACACAGACAATAAGAGAAATTCATTTGACCAAGGACTGACTGAAGGACTGACAAAGAAAGTAACATTTAAACTGGACAGTCCCTTGCAAGACAGATAGTATTTTGACAAGAAGACATGAGGAGGGGTGGGAGCGAAACAAACGCCTGGCTCAGAGCAGTGGCCTCACCGCGACCTCCGAGGGTTTCTCTGGCTGGTGTTGTCCCCCCCCCCCCCCCCCCCCCTACAGCATGGGAAATACCTTCTAGAACACCTTTAAGGGCCTTTTTGGCAAAAAAGAAATGCACATTCTCATGGTGGGCCCGGTTGCTGCGGGGAAGACCACCATCGTGTACAAACTGAAGCTGAGTGAGACCGTGACCACTGTTCGCACCAGAGGCTTCACCGTGGAAACCGTGGAGGACAAGACCATCAGCTTCACTGTGTGGGACGTGGGCAGCCAGGACAAGATCCAGCCTCTGTGGCGCCACTGCTTCCAGAACACACAAGGTCTCATCTTCGCGGTTGGTGGCAATGACAGAGAGCAGGACCTCCCCAACGTCAGGAACGCGGCTGAGATCACCAACAAGCTGGGGCCATGGTCCCTGCGCCACAGGAACTGGTACTTTCAGGCCACCTGTGCCACCAGCGGGCCCAGGCTCTAGGAGGGACTGGACTGGCTGTCCAATCAGCTCTGGAACCAGAAGTGAGCCGCCGCCCCGCCCCACCGCCTCCCTTCCACCCTGCTTTACTCTCCTGCAGTGTAAGCGCCAGAAGATGTCTCCACGGTTGGTCACAGCGTGCTTCGCCAGGCTGTCAATGTGCAGACACCGCCTGCAGCTGGGTTTTTATTTAATGTAAACAGTTTTTGTTCCCAGTGAGGCTGTTTCTGGTACTCCTATGCAGTATTACTCAGCTTTTTTTATTGTAAAGAGAGAATCAACCCATGTTCAATACTGAGAAGGGATGTTAGGCACATGGGGCCTCCGGAAGTCGCTGTGTCGGACCAGCCTGGCACGCCTCCTCAGGCATTAGATCTGTGTTGAGATCCATTTTGGTGGTTGGTTTTTAACCCAAACTCAGTGCATTTTAAAAATAGTTACAAATGCAAGATAAGGAGAACAAGTGAACCCACAGAAGGGAGAAATGTGCCTAGTGTTGGTTCTGCAGCAGTGGCCAGAGTCTCGTCCACCAGTGGTCCGTTTCCCGTCGGGGACATGAGATGGGGCACAAGCAGCCACGGTCCATTCTGCATGGTCACGATAGGGTCCATGTGATTTGCTCTGTCTCGGGTCATCCCACATCCCCTAGCGTTTGTGCTTGTACTTGTGCTTACACAGCTGCCCAGGAGACAGGCTGGGGGCTGTGGCCACTGCTCACGGACCCTTCGGAGGGACCCTGGCCTTCCCCTGGGTCTGCGTGGGCACTCTGGCTTGCTCCAGGATGCTTGGGGTCTGACCAACAGGAGTGAGGGTGGGCAGGCCAGGCACCCTAGAGCCTCAGCCCGCCCCCCCCCCCCCCCGCCCCCCCCCGCCCCGCCACCACGTCTGCACATGCTTTCACTCCCTCAGCCTGCAAGGTCAGACTTGCCCTAGAATCGATGATCTCTCCTGTTTTCTTTTGCATTTTGCTAAACACCGAAGAAGCTGGAGTTGTTAAACTTTATCTTAGGGAAATCCTCAGAACTGGTTTATTTGGTGTCACAGAACCTCTTACTGCTTCCAATACACGATTAGTAATCAACTGTTTTGGATACTTGTTTTCAGTTTTCATTTCGACAAGCAAGCACTGTAATTACAGCTACTAGAATAAAATCTTTTAACTATTATAAAAAAAAGGGAAGGAGCATCTGGGTGGCTCAGTTGGTTAAACGTCTGCCTTCGGCTCAGGTCATGATCCAAGGGTCCTGGGATGGAGCCCCGCATCGGGCTCCCTGCTTAGTGGGGAGCCTGCTTCTCCTTCTCCCTCTACAGCTCCCCCTGCTTGTGCTCTCTCTCTCTGTCAAATAAATAAACAAAATCTTAAAAAAAAAAAAAAGAGGACATGAGGAGGGATGGTAGAAGGCAATAGCTCAAAAGCAGAAGCTTGCCAGCATCTCTTACCTCTCTCTTCTAGTAATGGTACCCACCATATCTTCTGGAATTGATATTTTACTTTGTGTTCCTTTCATTCGGTTGGAACTGAACTGACTCCAGTAGCGTGGAGTGCAAGACCCAGGCCTGGCCAACTGATTCACAGAATACCCTTAGCCACAGTGATGAGTTAATGAGTGAACATGTGACCTCAGCTGGTCCAATTAGAGTGAATCCTTGGATCTGTACTGAATTTCCTGGGAAGAGCATACTCTCTTTACTACTATACTTGAATTTGGGCAGATTCAGCAGGTCACTGGATAAAGCCCAATAATGAAGACAACACAGGTGAGGGCAGAGCTAAGAGTGGAGATACATCAAGCCAGGATAACAAACAGTGTTTTGGCTCCTAGTTCAAGTCTCACTCAGGACTTTTTTACATAAGCTCACAAATTCTCCATTTTTAAGGCCTGTTTGTGTTAGGTTTTCTGTCACTTGCACCCAAGGGGCCTTGTCTAATATTCACAGAATGAGAGAATAAATAAGAAATGTCTAGGAAACTAGGGTATAACTTGCATCAGATACTTGCCATGTCTGTGTCTTTTTTACCCTCTGCTCAGCACCAAAGTGCACAGGCTGCTTTCTTGAAGAATCAAACACTGCCAATGGGCCAGTAATGAAGGTATGAAAGGTATGGGCCCAAGGCCTCAGCAGCTCATTGGTCTTCGGGTGCAGCTCCTTATTTTTCCCATTTTTGCAGCAACCGGTTAACAAGCAGTCTTCTCCTGGATCCCAAGTACCTCACTAATTTATTTTGAAAAGTAGCAGAGCTGGTGCCACAACCATCTAGAATCTTTGCAGGATGTGATTTGCAAGAACAGCTTTGAATATAATTCTCTATCTTAGAAAACTACCACTTTATAGGCATACATACAGAATACTACCTCACTAAAAATAGGTTGCCCTCAGTTATGTTCAAAAAAATATAAAAGATCTTAAAGAGAAAGGTGAGGTTGATGGAAATTATGAAAACTTCCTTTTAGCAGAGGATGGTTAGAGCCCTTAAAATGTTAATAACAATAATCCTCATTGATTTTATAACATTCCATTTATTACCTCCTAAAACATTCACTGAATGCCTACTGTGCTAGATGTTTTGCCGATATAGATGAATCTGTTGTTCTAGCCCTCAAGGAACTCGGAGTTCTAGGAGGATAGATAAGACCATCTTGGGCGCCCGGGTGGCTCAGTCGTTAAGCGTCTGCCTTCGGCTCAGGTCATGATCCCAGAGTCCTGGGATCGAGTCCCACATCAGGCTTCCTGCTCAGCGGGAGGCCTGCTTCTCCCTCTCCCACTCCCCCTGCTGTGTTCCTGCTCTCGCTGTCTCTGTCTCTGTCAAATAAATAAATAAAATCTTAAAAAAAAAAAAAGGATAAGACCATCTTTCCTTCCTTTATTCATTCAGCCAAAATGCCTGTCACATGCCAGACACTGTGAGGCATTATGGATTGAACAAGGAACGATATTAAAAGCAGAAATTGGGCCTGAATTGCGAAGGCTATGCATCAACAAAATACCAGGCAAAGAACTGAGTGAAGCGACAGACTTATTGGTATGTGGTAGCCGAGATGCAGGCAAAGCAGACGACGTCAGTTCTAGAAGAGGTAGGCTCCCACACTGCTTGGGCTTGTTGCTTTCTAATGGAAAATGACTCTGACAAGGAGCTTTCTTTTCAAGTTAGTTTGAAATAATTATAAATTCAGAGGAAGGTGCAAAGATAGTACATACAGGTCCTCTGTATCCTTCACGCAGTCTCCCTAAATAGCTACATCTTCTACATTGTATAGTATCAAAACCAGGGAATCAATACTGATATGATGTGTGAGTATAGCTCTATGTCATTGGATCACATTATGTAGATCGGTAAAAGCACCACCCTAGTTGAGATACAGAACTATTTCACCATGACTGAGATCTCCCTCGTGCTACCCCTTTTAAGAACAATGCCCTTCAAATCCAGTTGTGAATTCATTTGTCAACAAAACTGTTAGAAATCTAGAAGTGTCCAGATGAGCTTACTCCCCCTGATTTCTGACTACGAAGGAAGGTAGTAAAGCACGTGCTGCCAGGGTGTAGTTACAAAGGCAACTTACCAACAGGTCCAAGAGAAAGGACTTCAGTGGAGTCTGTTTTGTGCAACATGTGAGGTTTCGATCAGCATTCAATATAGTTTAAGATTATTGGTAAAATGTGTTAATATTGAGTTTATTTTTTAAAAATACAAGTGCAGTAATTACCTCTGTATCCACCATTAATTAGTGTCTAGAGAGGTTACTTAATCCTCAGAGTTGCTACCATGTAAGAAAACATCTAGTGACCACACCAGTGAACAGTTGACAAAAGTAAGTAGAGCTCTACTAAAAAGTCTGGGAAGAGCAAATTTAACAATTCAACCTATCCAAAGCGGTAACATCTTTTATATGGTGAAGCGCCACTTTTGGGAACAGTATCAACCACAGATCAATGTATGTTTGTTTTTTACCCAATATTCTCCATGGTCAGTGATCTGAGTCACACTGTGTGCATTATACATACAGCTTCTTCACAGGGTTTTTAGTAACTGAGAATAGAATTCTGGCCACTTTTCAAGGCAAAATGGTTTAATCTTCAGGATACAGTTCTCCTGTGGAAAACCATTGTCTTAGACACCTGCTGAGTAACTAATAGAATCATTTGTGTATGTGGAAAGTTAGGCTTATATAGAGGACATCTTTCTGTGCCAGAAAAAGCACATGCTAAACATGAAAGAAATCATTATGAACTGGATTAATAGATGTATAGAGAAAGAAGTTGAGAATCTGCCATTGGTAAGATCTGGCAACAGGTGCAGGATATTCAAACCCTAATTTCTCATGAATGAGGAATGAACATCTGCTCAGAATAGCAATGGAAGGGAATATTCAGATTTCTGCTAAATACACTTGCAATAACAGGAGCCATGGGACCATAACCAAGACATCTTTTCTATATCCATTTATGTGCTAGTTAATACTCCACTAACTCTGAATTGAGCAGTATTCTACAGCAAAACTTCCAGTTCGGGTTGTGCATTCTGATCACCACTGGAGCTTACTTAAAATGCTGCTACCTGTTTCACACCCCAGGAATACTGAATCAGAAAATTCAGGAGTGATGTTCTAGAAAATGTACTGTCCCAAAGCTCCACCACGGATTCCAATGTGCAGCCAAGTCTGGAAACCACTGCTCTAAATGCTGTTCGGTAGAGTATGTCCAGAACTAAATTTACCATTGCCCTCCTTGATTTTCAGTCTACTAGCCATCCAATCCATTCCACCTTCTCTATATATGTATTTCTTCAATCCATTTCCTTTTTTCAGGCCTTACTTACTGCTACTGCCTTAGTTCTGGGCATATGAACTTGGACTATAGCAGTAGTTAGTTTCAGTCTTGCATCCGGAGGGCAGTGACACATTATATCGCCAACATCCATCCCTGGATGGGCTTCACAACAGCCTTACTTGGAGGACACTATGCAACATAGTTCTGCTCCTGATAATAGACATTATTGCAGAGATCCTGGAGGGGACAGGAAGCAGGTGTGATGAGACAGCTGGGAGAGAACACAGTGCGTTGTGGGAGAAGAGGCAAGAGTAAAGCAAGAATATGTCAAATTGGATATTTTATTTTACATCTAATTTTCTCAAGAAATATTTACTTCCTTGCAATGTGTGGAGATGTTAGGGTTATACTTAAATCTGACTTGTCATGTCCCTACTGAAAATGTTTCACTAACCCTACACCCCAGTGACCTTGTTATAAATTCTAGATCTTTGTATGATACTTTATGCACTGTATGATTTGCCCCTGATTGCCTCCCTTCCTTCATCTTCACCTGTTTTTATGCTTTTTGCTTCAGTAATATTGAGCTTCTTAAAGTTTCATCAATATACCATATTGTTCTATACTCTCTGCCTTGGCACATATTATTTCTTCTGCTTAAACCATTCCTATTCACCCTTCACATTTTCAATTTAGAGGCCATCTCCTCTGAGAGACTGCCTCCAATCACCCTCACACTAGACATATTTAAGCATTTACTCTTTTGTTTCTCTTGTATTTTGAATTTTTTTTTAAGATTTTATTTGCGAGAGAGAGAATGAGAGACAGAGAGCATGAGAGGGAGGAGGGTCAGAGTGGAGAAGCAGACTCCCCGCTGAGCCGGGAGCCCGATGTGGGACTCGATCCCGGGACTCCAGGATCATGACCTGAGCCGAAGGCAGTCACTTAACCAACTGAGCCACCCAGGCACCCTGTTTCTTCTGTATTTTGTAGACACTTCTGCTCTGCCCTTAATCATTAAACTAATTATTTATGTGCCTGTATCCCTACTACATGATCAGTTCCTTGAAGCTGTGTTTTGTTTTTTCTGTTTTATTTTTCCATATCCTTAAATATTTTTGAAACATTAATTAAAATTTCATTGCGGCCAGTGCTCTCTTTGGCAGCACATACACTCAAACTGGAATGATACAGAGAAGATTAGCATGGCCCTTGCACAAGGATGACATACAAATTCGTGAAGCATTCCATATTTTTGTGTGTAAGTGATGAATCACTAAATTCTGCTCCAAAAACCTATATTGCATGTTAACTAAAATTTATATTTAAGAAAATTTCACTGACGCCAAATATTTCATATTTTATGACTATCCCCCAGTTTCTGGGATTTTAGGATTATTCCTATTTTCTCTTTTATACATAATGCCACAAAATACACCTTTATATATAAATATTTGACTGTTTCAGTGTATATTTCTTTTGAGAATATTTAAAGAATTTCATTTAATGCATCAATAAATATGAGATTTTTTCTTTTTTTAAAGATTTTATTTATTTATTTGAGAGAGAAAGAGCACAAGCAGGAGAGGGGCAGAGGGAGAGGGAGAAGCAGGCTCCCCACTGAGTAGGGAGCCCAACGTGGGGCTCCATCCCAGGACCCATGAGATCATGACCTGAGCCGAAGGCAGATGCTTAACCTACTGAGCCACCCAGGTGCCCCAATAAATATGGACTATAGGACCCTTTGATTCAGACTGTCAAAGAGCTCTAAAGAAAAACTGTAAATTTTGAATTCTCATCAGCAGTGTGTTAGGTCTCCTTATATTCAGTGATATTTACAGACCATCTTCTCTGTTCTATTGACACATTAATCCTTGGTAAAATTATGTAGTGCCATACCTCTAAATACAGTTTATTTATAAAGGTATTTGTTATATATACATATATATAACTCATAAATTTAAATTTATAAATTTACTCCTAAATCTGTATTTCTGTCAGACCCTAACTTTTCTATAGAACTCCTGACTCATATATTCAACTGCCTATTTGACACCTCCACAGAATTCATCAAAAAGTAACTGAAATTTAATTAAAAGTCAAAAAGAACAAACTTTTCCTTTGCCATTTATTACATATATTTAAAATTATACTTCACATTACATTTTAAAATTCTAGACAGCTATAACAAGATACCTAGGAATAAACCTAATCAAAGAGGTACGAGACCTATACTCTGAAAACTATTAATGCTGATGAAAGAAAGACGACACAAAGAAATGGAAAGACATTCCATGCTCATGGATTGGAAGAATAATATTGTTAACATGTCTATACTACCTAAAGCAATTTACACATTTAATGTAATTACTATCAAAATACCAACAGCATTTGTCACAGAACTAAAACAAACAATCCTAAAATGTGTATGGAACCACAAAAGACCACAAATAGCCAAAGCAATCTTGAAAAAGAAAAGCAAAGCTGGAGTCATCATAATTCTGGACTTCAAGTTATATTACAAAGCTGATTTTTTGATTAAAGAAATCAGAAGAGTATGGTACTGGCACAAAAACAGACTCACAGATCAATGGAACAGAATAGAAATGCCAGAAATAAACCCACAATTATATGGCCAGTTAACCAACAAAGCAAGAAAGAATACCCAATGGGAAAAGTCTCTTCAAGAAATGGTGCTGGGAAAACTGGACAGCTACATGCCAAAGAATGAAACTGGACCACTTTCTTACACCTTACAAAAAAATAAATTCAAAAAGGATTAAAGACCTAAATGTGAGATCTAAAACCATAAAAATCCTAGAAGGGAAGACAGGTAGTAACTTCTTTGACATTAGCCGTAGCAACTTTTCTCTAGATCTATCTCCTGAGGCAAGG
Source organism: Neomonachus schauinslandi (assembly GCF_002201575.2). NCBI lineage: Eukaryota > Metazoa > Chordata > Mammalia > Carnivora > Phocidae > Neomonachus > Neomonachus schauinslandi. The sequence goes on along the minus strand of NC_058419.1, from coordinate 9,997,489 downwards.
GAAACAAAAGCAAAAATAAACTATTGGGGCCTCACTAAGATAAAAATCTTCTGCAAAGCAAAGGAAACAATCAACAAAATTAAAAGGCAACTTACTGAATGGGAGAAGATATTTGCAAATGACATATCTGATAAAAGGTTAGTATCCAAAATATGTAAAGAACTTACAAAACTCAACACCCAAAAAACCAAATAACCCAATTAAAAATTGGGCAGAAGACATGAACAGACATTTCTCCAAAGAAGGGAAATGCAAATCAAAACTACAATGGGTATCACCTCACACCTGTCAGAATGGCTAAAACCAACAACACAAGGAACAACAGGTGTTGGCAAGGATGTGGAGAAAGAAGAACACCTGGGGTACCTGGCTGGCTTAGTCGGTAGAGCACGTGACTCTTGATCTCATGGTCCTGGGTTCAAGCCCCACATTGGGCATGGAGCCTACTTAAAAAATTATTAAAAAAAAAAAAAACAAAGAAAAGAGAAAGGAACACTTGTGCACTGTTAGTGGGAATGCAAACTGGTATAGCCACTCTGGAAAACAGTATGGAAGTTCCTCAAAAAGTTAAAAATAGAACAACCTTACCATCTAGCAACTGCATTAGTGGGTATTTACCCAAAGAATAAGAAAACACTAATTTGTAAAGATATATGCACCCCTATGTTTATTGCAGCATTATTTACAATAGCCAAGGCATGGAAGTAGCCCAAGTGTTCAATGATCAATGAATGGATAAAGAAGATCTGGTACACACACACACACACACACACACACACACACACACACACACACACAGCGGAATATTATTCAGCCATAAAAAAGAATGAGATCTTGCCATTTGCAACAACATGGCTGGAGATAGAGAGTGTTATGCTAAGTGAAATAAGTCAATCAGAGAAAGGAAAATACCATATGATTTCACTCATATGTGGAATTTAAGAAACAAAATAAGCAAAGGCAAAAGATGAGAGAGACAGAGAGAGTCAAAGCAAGAAACAGACTTTTAATTATAGAGAACAATCTGATGGTTACCAGAGGGGAGGTGGGGAGATGGGTTAAATAGGTGATGGGGATTAAGGAGGGCACTTGTGATGAGCACCGGGTGATGTATCAAAGTGTTGAATCACTATATTGTACATCTGAAACTAATATTACACTGTATGTGAACTGGAATAAAAAAAACTTTAAAAAATATAAATAAAAAATAAAAAATAAAATTCCAGAGAGCTGATCAAGAGTCACTAATATATCCTTTTATTTATTTATTTATTTATTTTTAAAGATTTTATTTTTAAGTAATCTCTACAACCCAACATGGGGCTCGAACTTAAAATCCTGAGATCAAGAGTCACATGTTTCACTGACTGAGCCAGCCAGGCTCCTCTGTCCTTTTAGTTTTAAATGATTTGATTTTCTACATTAAATTATTTGATCTACCTGATTTTGTTATGAAGTACAAGAATTATCTATATGTTTTCAAATAGTTCATTTAATTAATTACTGAATAGGCCTTAATTCTTTATGATTTTTAATAATTTCTCATAAACTTAATTTATGCACACATGTGTACCTGTGTGTGTGTGTGTGTGTGTGTGTGTGTGTGTAGCAATAGTGGGGGTGCTGGTAGTTACAGTAGCAGTTGTAGTAGTGGTAATGGCAATGTACATAGACTCTGGAGTTGGTAAACTGGATTGGATTACTAGGGCAAGCATTTAATAGTCATGTGACTGTGGACATGATCCCTAAATTCTTTGTGTCTTAATTCCTTGCATATAAAATGGGAATAATAATAGTCCTGGATTGTAATGTTATATGTAGAATAAAAGGGAGATAACATGTATAGCAGAAGCTACAAGCTTTCCAACAAAATCCACCCTCTCATTCTTTAAGCCCACGGTTAGGTTACTTTTTCCCAGCTGCTCGTCCACTTAGGCATGGCCATGAGACTAAGTTGTTTCCAGAGTAACAGGTGTGGAAGCGATACATGAAACTTCCACATGTGGCCCACCTAAACCTCCACCATGCTCCTTCTGCCTCTGGCTAATGTGTGTTGGTGGTAGTCATGGGAACCTTGGAAGCCATTTATGTCATATTTTGAAAAAGGCAGAACCTCTGTCAGCCTGGACCACTAAATGACTTATACAGACTAGAGGAACCAGTAAACTGGAAGCTCTACTTAAGACTATTATATATACAAGATACAAACTATCTTTTGAGCTATTATATGCCTGGGTCCATTTGCTACTACACCGTAACCAACTGTAATATCACATATAAATTGATGAATAGAGTAACTAATTAGCACATCTTAAGGGCCTAACCAGTACAGATATATAGCCAGATAAGGACTAGACAAATGCAGATAAATTTGAGATATCATATATTAGTTGCTTGTCTGTATGTTCTGTTTGATGACCCTGTCAATTCTTGTACCAATATCACATTTTCTTTTACAACATTTTGAATACTGTAAACTATACTGTGTTCCTTAATATCTCGTAGACTGAGTGCCACTTTATTACTTTCCTTTTCTATAAATATCTTTTTTTTCCAAATAGATTTTAGAATAATTTTGTCAAGTTAAGAGAAATACAAGGGATTTTCAACTGGACTGTTACTAAACCAATGAATTAAATTGGGGATAATTAATACATTTGCTTTATTCATTTCTTCAGAGTAATAAGCTGTTTATATCCACTTATATGCTTTTTTAGAGAAATAAATGCATGCTTTTATTAAGTTCATTTCTAATGTTTTTGTAATTACTGTGAATAAGATTTTCTTACATGTTCTAAAAGATTATGGCCCACATAGAATTGCCTATCTCTCATATATATATATATATATTATATAATCACATGTGTTTAAGCTGTTAGCTGTCCATTAAAATCCACCTTCCCCTTTTTTAAGCCCACAGTTAGATTACATATTCCCAGTTAAGCAGTTAAGCGTGACCACAGAACTAAGTTGCATCCAAAGGAATAGAAGAATGGATAGATGGATGGATGTGTATTTATGTGTGCCTATATTTATAGAAATATAATCTGTATCTTTGTATGCATTATCTCTAATATATACATATATCCCAAACAGATATAGATATATCCCTGTGATAGATATGTGTCTATTTCGGTATATGACATGACTTTACTGAGCTTTCATCATTTCTACTGATTTCTATAGTATTATAATTTTAATTGGTTATCTTAGCTTCACTAGTTATATGATCTCTCAATTCATCTCTTCTTTTTCTATTCTTCCATATTCCATCTTTCTTCAATGACTAAAATCTATTGAATAACACTAAATATTAGAACTGATAGAAGATATCGTTATATTGATCCTGATGTTAATGTAAATACCTCTATGGTTTCAGTATGATGCTGGCTTTTTAAGAATCACATATTTTCAATCTTATTAATAATAAATTTGTATTTTCTCGTGTTCTATTTAGGATTCTACTTTAAAAGTGGTCTGTAGTAGGGGCACCTGGGTGGCTCAGTTGGTTGAGCATCCGACCCTTGGTTTTGGCTCAGGTCATGATCTCAGGGTTCTTAGATAGAGCCCCATGTTGGGTTCTGCATTCAGGGGGAAGTCTGCTCCTCCCTCTCCCTCTGCTCCTCCCCCTGTGTGTGTACTCTCGCTCTCTCTTATGAATAAATAAAATCTTTAAAAGTGGTCTTTAGTTTTTTGTGCTTATTTTAAAAGGATTTAATATCAAGCTTGTATTATAATTTGAAAACAAATTGAGAAATTTTAAGTACTTTTCTATGATTTCAAGTAAATTAGAGAGCAAAGCACAAATGAATCACCCTCAAAACTGTCTATTCTAGAACTTTCTGGTTTCAGGGTTTTTTAAAAATGTCTTTAAACTTTCTTCCATAGTTATTGATGTATCAGTATTTTCTACCTTTTGAGAATTTTTAATCACTTACATATTCTTAGAAAATTATTCACTCCAGTTAGATTTTATAATTTGTAAGCATATAAATGAACATAGCATTCTCTCCCTCCCCCTTTCCATTTCCATTTCTGTGATTATGCCATAAAAACTAATTTCTAGGGGCGCCTGGGTGGCGCAGTCAGTTAAGTGTCTGCCTCAGGCTGAGGTAATGATCCCAGGGTCCTGGGATCGAGCCCCAAGTCATCAGGCTCCCTGCTCAGCAGGGAGTCTGCTTTTTCCTCTACCCCTCCCCCTGATCGTGCTCTCTCTTGAGTGCTCTCTGTCTGAAATAAATATATAAATAAAATCTTTAAAAAAACTAATTTCTATATATTTTTTGTTTTATTTCTTCATCATTATACTTCGCAGAAGTTTTCCTTACTTTATCCTTACTCTATCTCAAATTGTCTTGATTATTCATTCATTAAAAATTTAATTCTTTCTGTCTGTTTCTGTATGTTTTATTTACTTAAACTTTTTGAGGAAACAATTTGGGGAAGACTAGTTTCTTTTCTCTACCTCTCCAGCTTATAAAAAATTGGGAAATATTAGAAGAATTAATATATGGTTGGAGTCACAATATAGCAACTCCAATGCAGTTAAATATGTAGTGCAGAATGTCCTCTTCCTGATATGAACTTACATAACCAGTCATATGCATGCACAAAAGATGGAGAGTGGTTGCGGGGTATGGACCAACTCCTACAGTAGGCTTGTATTATCACATGGTAGATAGGAAGCAAAGTACATACTTTTTAAGGACATCCATATTTAAGGTAAGAGAGAAGGAGGGACAGACATGCCCACAATGCTTGACTTTTCCCCTGTGACTCCATTACTGATTAACATAGTCCCACTGGTTATTGGGACCAGACCTCCCTGTCTTCACAGTCAGACACATATCTTTTACTCAGCTGGGGAGGCCTGGGCTATGGGTTTTTAGAATGGGGCCAGAAAGGTTAACTCCACTATTTCATCTTCTGGGAAGTGCTAGGCTCTGGAATCTGATTATATGTGTAGTGTTGGCTGCTGACAGCTTAGAGCTGAGTATCTCCTGGTAATTCCTTTCATTGGGAAGGAACTTTCATTCCCAAGGTTATACTCATTCCCTGAAGCGAACCCAAATCCAAAGTTGGGTAGATGTAAGGGTATAAAGGTGTTCAGATACTGTGCCTCAATCTGAGACAAATATGGAGGGCCATCCCAGATCCAGACCTCCCTGTGGCATTGACTATGGCAGAGACCTTTGTTATAGCCCCTAAAGTTCAACTTCATCTGCCTAATCCTTCTTTACTTGTCTTACATGTAATTGTTGCTGAGAGTACTTACCAATAAACTTCCTCATATGCAAATCTCTGTCACAGAGTGTGTTTCCTGGGTAACTCAACCCAAGACAAATGCATACTGGAAATACCCAGGGGCTTTTTAATAATACTAGACCCCAACCCTGGAGATTCTGATTTAATTGCTCTAGCATAAAGTTTAAGCATTTTAAACATTCCCCAGATAATTCTAATGTGCAGCTACGGATGAAAACCACTGTCTTAACCCATTGAACTTAGTAATGAGGCATATGGTGTGGCCATATGCCTAGTATATATCAGGGCAGTACTGCTCCAACCCTGATGAGGTAGCCCTACTCCTGCATCTCTAGCTAGTATCAACTACTTCTTTATTATGTATCTTTCTGGGACCAGCTGTGAAGACAGTTCAAATCTTTGTCCTCAGAAGGACTACAAAATGGGTCAGAATAAGACATTAATAAAATTAACTTCAAGGCTACATTGTACCCTAGGCAGAATATTTTATCTTTATTCTATTTTCCATTTCAAATTATGCCTACCTGCATTGTTTAATATAACTCACCAGAGATTATGCAATTAGCCCAAATCATTACAACATAAAGGATGCCCCAAATTTGAATACTCTGAACCCCCCTCAATTATTTCTTTCCCAAAGAGAAATTAAAGAACAAAAATGAAATCTCCTCAAATTAAAAGTTCAAAGAAATTAAAGTTAAAAATGTTTGCACTTCCAAATTTCTTAATCCTATAGATCTCAGTCAGAGGGCTCCAGTGCAAAAGCATGTGTAAAGATGCATTTCCTTCTTCAGCATCTGTAACTAATCTCCTTTGGAAATGTGTAAGTGCTTGAGTACTACCTCAAAAGTTGAAATAATCCAACTTCCTATCTCTCATGTGTTTCCCTTTTCCAAAGTATTTCTGTGCCAGGCCAACATCAAGAAAACTTAGGGGGGCACCTGGGTGGCTCAGATGGTTAAGCATCTGCCTTCGGCTCAGGTCATGATCCCAGGGCCTTGGGATCGAGCCCCATATCAGGCTCCTGGCTCAGCAGGGAGCCTGCTTCTCCCTCTCCCTCTGCCTCTCTCCCTGCTCATGCTCTCTCTTTCTCTCTCTCTCTATCTCTGTATCTCAAATGAATAAATAAAATCTAAAAAAAAAAAAGAAAATTTAGGTATCAGAAATATAAAGTCAGCAGCACATAAGTTCCCTTGAGCAACATTATATTCCTAGAACCTGGTTTTTTGTATGTTACAAGTGCCCATTTTTGTTAGCAGCCAGACAAAAGCAGGCACGGTGTAAAAGAAGTAGAGAGAAAAAGCGTAAGAGATGAAAAGGGTAATGCAACTACTATTTTAATTTTTGTGCCTTGTTATTTGATTACTGTCGAAATTTTCTCATAAATTAATTATATACTTTTTATGTGACAGTCTGTCCAAGATTTGAAGTACATAATTTACACGTACAGTATACTTAGGTTCCTTAGGGTAATGAGAAAACCATAATAACCTTGTGAATTGGTTGGTTATTAATTTATAAAATTGTACTAGCTTTCCAACATGAAATTAACTTGCTCTAAGAATTTTCTGCCTAAAAAACTGTATGGTAATATTGACTAGTCCAGAAGCCTTGTTAACCATATACTGTAAAGGAAGTTGAACACAAACATGCTAAAGTGAAAATGCATACAATGTTTCCCCAAAATTCAAAACCCAAATACAAATATGCTTTAAATGCAAAGAGTCAAGGCCTGCTGTTGGAAGCTGTTCACTAGTACTGAAGAAGTAGGTCATCAATTCATGCTACTTCTTTGTATCTAGTTAATTTTCTTCTCTGCCTTGCTCAACCTCAACCTACCCTCATATTATTTTAATCTGATTGTCTTAGGTGCCTTCCCCAGACATTCTCAACTGAGGCTCTCCTGAAATCAATCTGTCCATATGGGAAACATCAGAAACCTACACCCAAGTAACAGGCAGCATTTGAAATCTGTTTCACCATTATATGCCATCATCTAATATGCCCAGAGAGAACCCTCAACAATTCTGGATACACCTAGAGGTAACTTGTACTTAACCTTACCTAGCTAATCTGGTCTCTATTCCTACCTTATTTTCTGACAGTCCAATTCCCTATGGGTTACAGAAACCCTGAACACTTTTTCCTTGAGGACCAGATTCTTGATTCCTGTGTGATAGCTGCTAACAATATCTGATGGGATTCCCACAGTTATGCCTAATAATTTGAAACTCCTTGGATACAACCACCTCCAAGGGACCACACTTGAATAGACAATATCCATTTTGGCTCCAACAGGTGAGATTTCACAGCCTCAGTCCAGATTGTTGTTTAGTTGCTGCTACCATAGAACATCTCCTCCTGCCTCGCAACACACACACACCAGTTTATCTCCATTTACATGTTTTTGCTTTGTAAATGGTAGAAGAGGGAGAAAGTCTGATGAGAGATTTATGTGAGGAGGTATAACCAGAATAGCTTTATTTCAGTGTTTTTACTGACTATAAACTATCCCATCATATGGATGTATTATATTTTATTTGATCATTCTTCTATTAATGGTCATTTACTTTGTTTTCAGGGGTTTTGTGACCAATACTAAAAAGGAACACCCTATTACTTACGCCCTTATATACTAGTGAGATTGAGTAAAAGGAGACATATAAATAATATAAATGTAAATATATATAAAAGCAAATATAAATGCAAGTATAAATATAAATCACCAGAACGGGGTGCCTGGGTGGCTCAGTAGGTTGGGTGTCTGCCTTCATCTCAGGTCATGGTCCCGGAGTCCCGTGATTGAGCCCTGCATCAGGTTCCCTGCTTAGCAAGGAGTCTGCTTCTCGCTCTGCCCCTCACCCCACTTGTGCTCTCTCTCTCAAATAAATAAAATTTAAAAAATAAAATATTTGTAATGTTTCACATCTCTACTATCAAAGGGTAATCTTTCTAATATTATCCACTTAATGGATACAAAATGGTATTTAATTGTTACTTTAATTTGGATTTCCTAACTACAAGTAAAATTTGATCATCTCTTCATGTATGTGTTGGCCATTGGATTTGCTCTCTTATGAAGTATCAATCATTTTTTTTTACCCATTTTCCTTTCATATTATCTTTTCCATATCACTTTGTAAGAGATCTCTGTATATTATAGTGTTTTATTTATTTTTCTAGAGATTTATTTGAGAGACAGAAAGAGTGAGTCGGGGGAGAGGGAGAGAGAGAATCCTTAAGCAGACTCTCTGCTCAGTGTGGAGCCTGATATGGGGCTCAATCTCAGGACCCCAAGATCATGATCTGAGCCGAAATCAAGAGTCAGACACTTAACCGACTGAGCCACCTAGGCACCCCTTATTTGTTTATCTATCATTTGTCTATGAATTTTGTTTGTGGCGTTTCTGCAACCAAAATTTCTAATTGTATTGTCAAATATGTTTATCTTTTGTTTCATAGCCTTTGGGTTTCTAGTCTTAGTTAAGAAGTTTTCATGAATCCCAAATTATACATTTAACTTCATTTATTTTCTTACAAGATTTTATGGATTAATTACATATGTAACTGGAATTTATTTGAGGGTATAAGATGAAAACCCACTATCTTTATCTTCCAGATGGATTGCCAATTGTACCAGGACTGTTAAACAATTCTTTTCTGACAGAATTGAACTACCTACAACTGTCATATATTAAAATCTCATATATACTAACATATATCTCTGTACTCTTAGTATGTTCTAGTGATATGTTTTTTCTATTTCTTTACCAAAACCTATTTAATTATACTCTATATTATGTTCTTGTATGTATTAAGGAAATTATTTTCACCTCTGTATTTTTATTGGCAATTTTAGAGCATATATAATCATATAAGTTTAAGATCATTCCATAAATTTCCCAAAATAAATCTGTTGGGATCCTAATAATAATTGCATTAAATTTACATATTAATTTCAGCAATCAACACCTAATGGTTTTAAATCTTCTACAAGGAGACTGACATAAATATTATTCACAGTTGATTACAGTTAAAAAGAATGAAGTAGATCTATATCTATTTATCTATCTATATATCATCTATCTATCTATACTTTAACCTGGGTAAATCCTTTTAAAAATGCACAAAGTAATATGTAATGTATGACATTTTTGTGCATTTAAAAAAATATGAAACAATACTTTGTATTATTTATAAACACTTTACATATGTGGTAAAAATATATATATTTTAAATATTTATTTTAAAGAGAGAGCATGAGCGAGTGTGGGGAGGAGCTGAAGAGGAGGGAGAAAACCTGAAGCAGACTCTGCGCTCAGGATGAAGCCCAACTTGGGGCTTGATCTCACAACCTCAAGATCATGACCTGAGCCGAAACCAAGAGTCAGACACTTAACTGACTGAGCCACCTGGGTGCCTCAAAATATTTGTAAAAAATAAATGGAAAAGATGCATATCAACTTAGGGGCACCTGGATGGCTCATCTGCCTTTGGCTCAGGTCATGATCCCGGGATCCTGGGATTGAGCCCGGAGTTGGGCTCCCTCCTCAGCGGGGAGCCTGCTTCTCCCTCTCCCTCTGCCTGCCACTCCCCACTGCTTGTGCTCACTCTTTCTCTCTCTCTCCTTCTGCCAAATAAATAAAATCTTAAAAAAATAAAAAAGAACTACCCTACAATCTAGCAATTGTATTACTAAGTACTTACCCAAAGGATACAAAAATACTGATTCAAAGGGATACATGTACCCTGATGTTTATAGCAGCATTATCTAAAATAGCCAAAATATGGAAACAGCCCAAGTATCCATCAACAGATGAATGGATGAAGAAGAGATGGTGTATATATACAATGGAATATTACTCAGCCATCAAAGAGAATGAACTCTTGCCATTTGCAATGACACAGATGGAGCTAGAGAGTATAATGCTAAGCAAAATAAGTCAGTCAGAGAAAGAAAATACCATATGATTTCATTCATATGTGGAATTTAAGAAACAAAAAAATGAGCAAAGGGGGTGGGGACAGAGAGAGGCAAACCAAGAAACAGACTCTTAAGTATAGAGAACAAAACTGATGGTTACCAGAGGGGAAGTGGGGGGTATGGCTGAAATAGGTGATGGGGATTAAGTAGGGCACTTGTGATGAGCACTGGATGATGTATGGAAGTGTTCACTCACTATATTGTATATCAGAAACTAATATTACACTGTATGTTCACTAACTGTAATTTAAATAAAAACTTCAAAAAAGAAATAAAACAAATGAGCAAAGGAAAAAAAAGAGAAATAAACCAAGATATAGACTCTTAACTCTAGAGAACAAACTGATGGTTACCAGAGGGGAGATGGGTGGGGGGATGAGTGAAACAGGTGATGGGGATTAAAGAGTATACCTATCATAATGAGCACTGAGTAATATACAGAAGTGTTGAATCACTGTATCATACACCTGAAACTAATATAACACTGTATGTCAACTATACTGGAATTAAAATAAAAAATGTATCTCAGAATTGATCTCCCTCCACAGAGTACCCAGCATAGAACCCAACAATACATGGGCATCTTGTGGATTTCATTCTGTGGGAGTCTCCTGAGATGACAATGCTTGACATGGACATAGACATATCCATGGAAGGTAGTGTCATCAGTGAATTTCTCTAGGAGGCTTTTCAAGTAGTGGATTAAAAAAGTAGGAAACAGCGGCATCTGGGTAGGTCAGTCTGTTAAGCATCTGCCTTCAGCTCAGGTCATGATTCTAGGGTCCTGGGATTGAGCCCCGCATTGGGCTCTCTGCTCAATGGGTAGTCTGCTTCTCCCTCTCATTCTCCCTCTGTGCTCTCTCTTGCTCTCAAATAAATAAAATCTTTAAAAATATATAAATAAAAAAAGTAGAGAATAGAACAAGAAAGCAAGATCAAGGTGGATACTGTGTAGTGAATACAGCTGCCAGACAGACTTACTTGTGATGATTTGTGAGAAATCCTTATTTGACAACTTGAAGAAATAGCTGAGTTAAACATACTGTAAACATTGAAGACACATTCATGTGAAGATCTACCATAGGCTCTTTTGGCTCAAGATGGTGAACTGACCCATAAATTAAATCCAGGTTTCATCAGGCAAGCACTGAATATATGTCTCAGATTTGACTGAAAATAAACTGATGAATTCTTACAGGAAGTGCAGAATGACTACATTAAAACAAAGGTAAACTGGACAAAATATGTGAAACAGTGTTTCCAAAAATTTTTCATTGTGGAGCTAAAAAAAAAAAAAAAACCACAACTTCACAGGAAATGAAGCTATTCTGATAACTAACTTTGTAGGAAAGCTCCTAAGGAAAATTCAGAATTGCTACTTTGAACTAAGCTACCCAAGTTCTAGGATTCAGATCCTTGAATTGGTCTTAATCTTCTGAACTGTCAGAGCCAAAAAACCAATTGCTCTTTGTGCTTGCATGAGATTCTTTATATATATATATAAATCTCACAGATCTCAAAACAACCACCAACCGTATTAACTGTAATGTCTATCAAGCAGAAAAAGTGGGAATCAATTCATAAATTCTCCTTTAAAATTCACAAAATGGGTTACAAAAAATAGACTCAGATATTTTTCTTCATTATTAGAGATGCAAGTAATGTTTCAGAAAAGCAACTTTTCACCAGAAACACAAATAAGGAAAATGGATACCTAACCTCAACTGTTCTTCATTATAAGTAAATTAGTATTTAATAAGTGATATCTGAAAGAGTTATGTACAAAATATTATTAATATATGTTAGGCTGCTTAGTTTGTAATCAGTTTTGCAGTCTTCTATGAGAGTCATACAATCACTACAGCTATAGAAATAGGAATCTAATTAGATTTTTTGTGTTTGGTTAATTACTGAAGACATTAAACTCTAATCCATCCATGTATTCACCACTCAACCAATATTTATTGATCTACTACTATGAAATGGGGATAGAGCAATAAACAAAACAGACAAAAAAGTCTCTTTTCTTCCTAACCAACACTGCAAGGATTGTACTTGAGGAAAATAACTTCCCTTTTCCTTTTTTAGTGATATTTCCATAGCAGCTTCCTGAGAAAAGTGTTGTTATGAATACACACAGAGTAAATTTCATTAGTCTTGAGCAAGGGTTAGAAAACTTTCTCTACAAATGTCCAGACAGTAAATATTCTCAGCATTGCAGGCCATATATTCTCTGTCACAAATACTTGACTTTGCCCTTGCAGCATCAAAGCAGCCATAGATAATATGTAAAGCGATGAATATGACTGTGTTCCAATACAACTTTTTTTTTTTTAACATAACCACATAGTAGCTGGATTTGGCCCATGGGCTCTAGTTTTTTGACTCCTGGTCTTGACCATTTTCGGGTTAAAAAAAATTTATTAGAAATGGATTTCCAGATGAAGTAAGTGAATTTTACAGTGAAATCATATATACATAGATGGCCTAAATAAATGTAGGTATAACACTATGTGAACTTGCAATCTATGCATTTATGAATCATAAGTGGATTAAATTAATGATAGATAATTGATGGCAGAAAGCTGTTGAATTGTGCTGCCAGCAAACCCATGGAAAACCTGTCTTTACATCAAGCTCATAGTAGAAGACATTTTCTCACCAAAAAGATAAAAAATTGCCTCCAATTGCAAAAATTCAAAAAAAGTCTGGTCACATAGAAAGTAGTGGAGCTACCAAAAAAGTACAAATATGGTTTACTTAATATTCTGATTTGAAATACAGAGCTACAGCAGTATACCTCCAGAGATGGAACTAAGCCTTTTATATAATTGATAAAAACTCAAATTATAAGAGTTCTATTCCTAGCCAGTACATAAATAAAAATATAGACTTAGCAATAATATCCCTGGAAACCCTCATTACTAAATATGAGTAGGACAGGAGCAACAGGACACACAGACTAGGTAGGGCCCTTATGAAATCATAACCCTTCCCTTAGTCATACTGATGAAGGTTTACAGCAATTCCTTACTGAGGAAGAACCAGGGAATGAGAATTAGAACTCCCTCTATATTCTCAACTGATACTGTTGTAATCTTCACGGAACTCCTGAGTCAAAAAGCCTCCATGAATGCAATTCCTCCATGAGTGTAATTAAATATTGATACCTAAATTTTTCAGATCAGGTAGATTATTAGAGTTAAGACTCTGTTTCCCACAGAAGCCAACTCTAATGGGTTTCTACTGATCCATGATGGGACAACTTGATTATCAAGAAAGATAATAAGTGTATTATATTGATAAACATCAAATACATAAACATCTTTGAGTTCATAATACTAATTAATAACTCATTGGACACCATTGGAGACTGTAGACAACTCATTACTATACAAATCGATAGAGGGAAAGAAGTTAACATTTACCTTACCTTTCTCATGCATTCTCAGGGTATCCAAATAGTTGAAAAAACACATTTATCTTTTACAACTGGATTCTAGCTAATAAAGGCAGAATGAAGGATGGTATTAGGAAAAACACTTTTGCAACCCTGAATAACATAATGGAGCAAAGCCATTATCATCATTGTTGTTAAAACCATCAGATGAAATATTGATGGAAACTTTACTTTGGAGAGATCAGGCTGATATACCTGAAGGCATAGATGAATCTTGATATCACTAAAAATAAGACATCCAGCTCTTAATTGTCTCATGATTTCTTGCAAGAGAAAGTACACAAAACCACATATGAAGCACTAATATAAAATACAATTTAACCTGAATCTAATCATGCCTCCAGATCTAACTCATAGTTTGCAGAAAATACAAGATAAACATACCACAAAATAACAGCCAAAACCAGGATGTGCGCCATTCTACAGGACAAAGGACCTATTTTCTCTAATAAATTAATTGCATGATGAAGAGGTATTTGGGGGCTATTTCAGAATAAATGAGACAAGACAATCAAATGCAAACCAACTGTAAAGAGACATTATGAGACAATTATGGCTATCTAAACATGAACTGAATATTACACGATTTTAAGCATTATTTTGTTAGATGTGATAATGACATAATGGGTATGCCAAAAAAGTCTTTAGAAGTTAGCAACCCATACAGAAGTATTTGTAAGTTAAATGATGTGATGCCTAGAATCTAAAATACTCTCCCCCCAAAAGGTGGGGAGACTAGGAGATATAAGGTAAAATGTTGGTAATTGTTGAAACTGGTTAATGGATTCGTGAGAGTTCTTTATAGTAATATTATTTACTTTAATTTTCTGTAGGTTTGACAATTTGGGAAATAAATAGTTAAAAGATGCTGGTACCCAGATGGGCATAAACCAAGTAAGTTATACTCAATATAGAGAGTTAACAAAATGAGACTTGTTTGGAATTGGATAAGCTTATATGCTATACTCACATACAATCAAGCATGCCATTTTTTATTTGAAATTACCCAGTATTTTGGTTCAATTTACATTAATTACTAAATAGTCAATAAGCTAAACTTGCATTTCATAAACTCATTTCCCGTTTTCCCATTATAAAGAAAAAGATCTGTGTTTCATTCTGTGTGTGTTAATCAAATTATCAATATCTGTTCAAATCTCAAATACTAAACATAATATAAATACAACAAGCTGTTGATTATCAGGAAGTCAGAGACAGGTCAATGTATTGAGAATGTGTTTGTGCAGACATAGAGTCAATCATGCCTGCATTACCAAAACCTAAATATGTAAGAAATGTTACTGGCATTTTAAAACACAGGCATAGCAGAGACAAAGTAGTGGTAATATGGAGCCCAATATGAATGCAATTCAAAAGATGATGAAAAAATACACCAAATACCAGGAGTAGCATCTCAATAGAGTAGTAGGTCTTCATAGTGAAACAATAGATAATTTTTTATTTTCTTCTTTGAATTCCTTTACATTTTAAAATTTCCTCAACAAAGATACACCATTTATGTGATCAAAGTTAATTTTAAGAAAATAAATGCAGAAATAAGTGGGAAGATGTAGGACACCTAGATGATATCCTATGAATGTGTTTACTTTATATACATGAAATACAAAGAAAATGTGATCAACATCAGAAAAAGGACAAGACTCTCAGGTTGGTAAAGGCTCCATTCTTTAAAAATATTAAGGAATAAGATGATGTAGCTACAGACAATCTTTCTAGAGGGGAATAAGAAAGCTTTGCTTGTTGAGATTGTATTATGGACCAAGTTACATGCAAGGAATATTTAGTCAGGAACTTTTGCCTGTTTTTATTTATTTCCTCATCCCTGGGACTTAGAGAGTACCTGGTGCATAGTTGGCACTTAACGTATTTGTTGAAGGTAGGAATACATGAAGGTATTTTCTCAGTCTCTGCAAATAATCCTTTGAAATAAGTGATGATAGAGAGGTAAGTAACTTGCACAAGATCACATAGTCAAGAGACTGGAACCAAAAGTATCTGACTCCAACAATAGTTGTGCTGTCCACACAAATTCACTGAAACTATGTGTTTTGTAATATTATGTACACGTTACTAGTAAAATTAAGGTACACCAGTGGGTATCATTTAGAATCAGTCAACCTACAATGCAACCAATGAATATAGACTATAAAAGTCAGTCTTATTCTTGCAGATTGTAACATGTTACAAGATTATACAGAAGTGGAGAAGGTTCAAGCTGTGAAAGTAAGTGTAACCAAAGAGAATGGTCAACAAAAGATCTAGAAAATAAATCTATGTAACATGACTCTGTAAGTGTGCAAAATTGTATAATGCAAAAGTTAAGGCTTGCAAAACTTCAGTGACTAGAAAGAAGATCCCAAAATGTTGAAGGGACAGACCTTTAAAGTCATAGCAAAGATTATAAAAGGAATTTCAGGAGAGGGGAACAAAGTGAGGAAGACTGAAAAGAGAACACTCGGCTCTACTCGATCATCTTAGTGAATTCTTGTCCCTCTCTAGCCCTATTTCCTCACATCTAAAGAAGTGGCTATATTAGTGCAGGAGACACATATGTAACCTGCTGAACCATTTCCCAAATCTCTTGTTTTCCATAAATTTTCCTTTCTTCCTGCCCCTCACTCCCCTCTCCAGTATACAAGGTTACAGAGAGAGCAGCTATGTTTCCACAGTATCACCCCATCTTCTTTTACCACAATTTTTGGTCCCAGGTTTGGGTACCTGAACCAAAAATGAGAACCGCCCCTGCCCCCATGAATTTGATAAAGGAGCTGTAAACCCTAAGAGCTGTGCACAAAAGAGCTAGTCTGTATCAAGATAAGGAACCAAGCAGACAAGCAATGTAGCAAAGACAAGAGGAAGAGAAAGACCATTCCTGGTTCTAGAAGATGCCCCACTTTTCTTATAATAAATCCTTCTCCCTTTTCATAAGCCAGCTAGAGCAGAACTTAGTTATCCACAATAAAATTCCTGTCTAATATAACTAGAATCCTTTAAGGTCATTTTTGGGGCCTTCACATTCTCAAACTGCACAGGTAATTATAGCATTTTTATCGAACAGTATACACATCAAACTGACTCAAGTGTGGTTACCATGCAAGCCCCATGAGAGCAGAGATCTTTATTTTGTTCACTGATTTATCTTAAGTGCCTAGAACAGTGCCTGCCACACAGTGGGTTCTCAATAGGTGTTGAATGAAGATAAAGGCTTATGGAGATCAGTGAGACATCTATTTCCATACGTCCGTAAAGCCAGATTAGAGATAATTGAAAAGTATAAATATAGATGTTACCTAGAAAGATTTAGGGAGCCTATGCTGAATCACAAATATAATGAAAGTTGGGTTGAAGGAAAATATTTCAAAGGATTTCCATTGATTTTGAGATAAACAGAAAAATCCTTAGAATTGACTATAAAAGCCTACATGGACTGGCCCCTCATGACATCATCCACAAAACTCTTAGCAAGCTCCTTGTCAAGTCAATGCTTAAGTCACAAAAAAAAAGCAAGCAAGCTGTGCCAACTGCACTCATACCACTGAGCATTGTGTATGCTATTCCCTCTACTTGGAAAAATATTCCTTCCCCAAATTTCCTGAGTAAACCCTACTCATCCTCCAGATTTTAGGTTGATTATCACTCCCTGTTGAATGTTTCCCTTGTCACCTTCAAAACTGTACATTTGTTGATATGATTTGAAAAAATTAGCATCCATCTTTCCAACTGGACTTTATGAGGCAGAGAATATGTCTCCCTTTACTTCACCAGAGGAGCCTCTGCTTCTGGAATAATACCCAGCACATACTAGCTGCTCAATAATAACATTCTAATTAATGAGTGAATGAGTAAACACAATTCTGGCAGTCATACTCAAGATTAATTAGAGAAAGCAAGCTATATGTATTTATGCAAAGAAAATGAAAACACAAATTCGAGAAGATATATGCACTCCTATGTTAATTGAAGCATTATTTACAACAGCCAGGATATGGAAGCAACCCAAAAGTCCATCAATAGATGAATGGATAAAGAAGATTTGTGTACACACACACACAGAGACACACACATACACACACACACACAATGGAATATTACTCAGCCACAAAAAGGATGAGATCTTGCCACTTGCAACAACATGGATGGACCTAGACGGTATTATTATGCTAAGTGAGGTAAGCCAAACAGAGAAAGACAAATATGATATGATTTCACTTACATATGGAATCTAAAAAAACAAAATGAACAAATGAAAGGAAGAATCAGACCTATAAATACAGAGAACTGATGGTTGCCAGAGGGGAGGAGGGTGAGGGGATGGGCAAAATGGGAGCAAGTGAAGGGGAGATAGAAGCTTCCAGTTATGGAATAAATAAGTCACAAGAATGAAAAGCATAACATTGGGAATATAGTCAATGGTATTGTAATAACGTTGTATGGTGATAGATGGTAGCCACACTTGTGGTGAGCACAGCATAATGTATAGAGTGGATGAATCACTATGTTGTATACCTGTAACACTGTGTGCCAACCATACTCAAAAAAAGAAAAGAAAAAGAAAACTGTAAGATGGAGGTATCAGATGAGAGACAGTACCCATAACTGATATAAAGATATTAACTTCTAGACTAGGATTATGGCAATGGAAATGGAGAGAAAGGTGTAACTACAGGGCTACTTTTTATTAGTTTTCTGTTTGTTTGTTTGTTTATAAAAAGGTCGCCTGGTAGGCTTAGTCAGTTAGGTGTCTGACTTCAGGTCAGGTCATGATCTCGGGGTCCTGGGATGGAGCCCCACGTAAAGCTCCGCACTCAGGCAGGAGTCTGCTTCTCCCTCTCCCTTTGCCCCTCCCCCAGCTCATACTCTCTCTCTCTCTCAAATAAATAAATAAAATCTTTAAAAAATAAGTATTTATTATAAAAACCTCACACAGCCCAAAAGGGTCTATATGAAGAATAGAAGTTCCCATGTTTCCATACAGTTCATTGTTAACGGTTTTGTTTTCCTCCAGAGCGAAAATGTAAGTATGTTTGTATATAAACACCTATGTTTTCTTTTCACTATACACATGAGATTTTATAAGGTATCTCCTTTTGCATCTACATGTCTATTTTTCATCCTTCTCCACCCTGTTCTTTTCCAAGGCAGACTGAAATGTATGGATGACATCACCCAAGTTCTCTGGCCCTCTCCTCTGGTTTTGAAAAGGGTTCAGCCAATGGGAGGCTCTAGCAGAAGATTAGAGGGAGGCGAGTTACATAGGAACTGTTACCTCCAGGCTCCTTCCTTGCAAGGGTATTTTACCTCTGCTGTGTCCCTCCAAAGAAGAAACTTCTCTCAGTACAACCTAACCTGCATGTTTCATTCTCCTTCTGGATCTGCTAACTCTTCCTTTTTCTCAGCAATGTGGCCCCAGGAGTGGAAGCAGCTCTGCTGTTGCTAGATGCAGGTTCCTGCACTATTCTCTGGTGGCAGTGCTGTGACCCACCCGCACCTTGGTAATTAACTACTTCATAAATAAACCCTCTTCACATTATCCTAATTTGGTGGATCATCAATTTCCTGCTGGGGTCTGATTGATATAGGTATCATGCTCTATACAGTGTAATGTAGTGTCCTTGATTTTTCCACTTGCATCATTTTACTGATTCTGTGAAGCTAATTTTTCATATTTCAACATCTTTGTAATTGAGATGCATTTTATAATTAATATTGCATTACAGCTTAATTCTCAGTGTTTTCACTTCCTTAGTGGTATATGAAATGGTGGTGCCTCTTATTTTTTTTTTAAAGATTTTATTTACTTGACAGAGAGATAGCGAGAGCAGGAACACAAGCAGCGGGGGTGGGAGAGGGAGAAGCAGGCTTCCCTCTGAGCAGGGAGCCCAACGCGGGGCTTGATCCCAGGACCTGAGCCGAAGGCAGATGCTTAACGACTGAGCCACCCAGGCGTCCCGGTGGTGCCTCTTAGAACTGACGAAATACAATAATATATCTTGGACCTCTGTGCCTATCAGTACAAAAAGATAGACTACAGAACATTTGATGGAGGAAAATTCGTTGTGGGGGCTTCTGAGAGATAAGACAAACATAACCACATATTCGAGCTCAGATACCTGAGAGAATAGTAGTGTCACTGACAGAATTAGGACTGTGAGCAGGGGGAGCTGGCTTGCATAGAAGATACTACTGAATTTTCAAAAGTCCACTGGGTACTCAGAAGTAAAAACATTAAGGCTTAGATTAGAAAGCATCACTAGGGATCGTAACAAACTTTTGAGAAGAAACCAGTGTCCCTGGTGTGGACCTGTCTTAGTCAGCTTAGGCTGCCATAAAAAAATACCACAGACTTAAACAACATTTATTTTCTCACAGTTCTGGAGGCTGGAAGTCCAAGATCAAGTGGCAGCATGGTTTGGTTCAGGTGAGAGATGTCTTCCTGACTTACAGATGGCTGCCTTCTAACTGTGTGCTCATATGGCCTTTCCTTGGTACACAGACAGGGAGAGAGGGAGAGTGAGACAGTAAGAGAGAAGCATTCTTTTCTTACAGAGCCACCAGTGTTATTGTATTAGGATCCTGTTCTCATGATCTCATCTAAAACTAATCACTTCTCCAAATACCATCACACTGGGGGCTAGGGCTTCAACATACGAATTTGGGGGCACACAATCCAGTCCAGAGCATTCTGCTCCTGGCCCCAAAATTCATATCCTTCCCACATGCAAAATATATTCAATCCATTCCAACAGCCCAAAGACTGTTAATTTGTTCAAGCACCAACTATAAAGTCTAAAGTCCAAAGTCTCATCTAAATATCACCTAAATAAAATATGGGGGAGATTCAAGATACAATTCATCCTGAGACAAAATTCCTCTCCTGCTGTGAACCTGTGAAACCAGACAGGTTTTGTGCCTCAATAATATAGTCGTAGGACAGGCATTGGATAGATATTCCAATACTTATAAAAGGGAGTATTCAGAAGGAAGCAAGTCCAAAACCTATCAAAGCAAATTCCATTAGGTCTTAAGTCTTGAGAATAATATTTTTGGCTTGATGTCTTGCCTTCTGGACCTGCTGGGATAGCAGCATTACCCCCATGGTGGGGAGTTTTGTCTCCACATCTCTGCTGGGCTGGGGTACTGTTGGAAGGTCCAGCTCCCATGCTGCTACCAAGCTTGTCTCAGTTCTTTTATGTGAAAGTATTTGGGGACAGCCACCAAAAAAAAAAAAAAAAAGCTTTTAAATCACCAAATAGTCTGTAAACTAGACAACATCAGCCAATTTCTAATTTGTATACTATTTCCCATCTTTATACTAGTGAGAAATAAGGATACATGGAAGTTGGAAATTGAGAAAAGGAAATAGATGGAACAATAGTTAGCTATGTACAAGGGAGAGTCAGGGACGTCTGTTGAGCACTTTTCCTAGTACTTGGGAGGTGATTTTTATATGTTGACATTTGGTATCTTATGAAAATGACCATAACAAATCAGTATAATTGTTGTCATTCAATCCTGGCTGACCACTTTAGCCCCTCTTGGCCTAGCTAAAAAATCTCATTCATTCAATTCATTCAATCATCAATTCAACAAGCATATTTTGATCAGCTTTTTTGTGCCAAATAAAAGTCTGAACTTTTTTTTTTTTAAGATTTTATTTGAGAGAGAGAGAGAGAGAGAGCAGGAGGAAGGGGAGGGGCAG
This sequence comes from Neomonachus schauinslandi, assembly GCF_002201575.2. Taxonomy (NCBI): domain Eukaryota; kingdom Metazoa; phylum Chordata; class Mammalia; order Carnivora; family Phocidae; genus Neomonachus; species Neomonachus schauinslandi. The sequence goes on along the minus strand of NC_058419.1, from coordinate 9,976,060 downwards.
AGAGGGATTAATTAATGGTAACCTTGGTCTGGAACAGGGATTGTCAACTGGGAATGATTTTTACCCTCCCCCACTCCCCAGGGGCATCTGGCAACATCTGGAGACTGAGTAGGAGGTGCTACAGGCATCTAGTGAGTAGTGGCTAGGAATGCTGTTAAACATTCTGCAAGGCACAGGACTGTCCCCCACAAGAAAGAATTATTTGGTCCAAAATAGTGCCAAGTCTGAGAAACCCTGGACTAGATCTCACCATGCTCCAAAAGTCACTTGTTACAAGTAATTACATTATTAATACTAAAATAAATTATTTAATGGCTATCTTCCTCTGCCACACTGAAGCTCCATGAGGGCCAAGACTATGTTCTGTTCATTGCCATGTACTCAATGTCTAGCATACTTTTTAGCACATGGTGGGCATTCATTGATTGTTTAAAGGGAGATTAATAATTGACCAGGGACAACGGTGGGCAAAAGTTAAGCGAATTGTAAGGAGGTGCCCGATCATGTAGGGTCCATAACTTGGGGGACAGATACAAAGAGGGGTTAGAAGAAGGGGAGCCTTTTCCTCAATATATCATTAGCCATCTTCCCAGTCTTTGATATGGAAAGTTGACATTTTCTCAAAGTGTTGCAAAGTGCTATGCAAAAGCTATTTTAAGATGAGTTCATTAACCCTGGATTCTGAGCACATTATCACCGTAATCCCCTCCTAGAACTGCAAAAGCATTTCTTACCTATATAGAATTTTTGGAGGTACAACTGCTGTTTCATGAAGGGGCTTAGACTTTTTCATGGAAAGAATGGGCCATGACCAGACTTTCATTTTAGAACATTAACTCTTGCTGTCATGTTAAAATGGTTTAAAGGAGGAAAGACTGAATGCACAGAGAACAGTTAACAGACTGCCTTAATGCAACAGGAGATGATAGAGGCTGAGACAAAACCAGAGGCAGTGGAGTTGGAAAGAAGTGCATATAATTTTAGATCTATTTAAAAGGGTTAGGAGTAGGTAAAAGAAGTCAAAAATGATCCTAGATTTCTGCCCTGGAAAATTAGGTGGATGTGAAAGGAGAGAAAATGGAAGAGGAACAGATTTGAAGGTGAAAATGATTTCTGTCTTAAATATGTTGAGATTAGGGTATATAAAAACATTTGAGTAGAGGATAGCGGGTATCCTGTTGCGTATGTTACCCTTAAGTTCAGAGGCTGATCTGGGCTGGAAATGTAGCTTTGTAATTCGAGAGAACATTGCTAATTTGAGCACTGCCAGTGTCTAAAAGCACCCAGGCAGTAACAACAAGGAAGAGAACATACAAGGGATATGTAAGTATTAAAGCAAAGGCAGAGACCACCAAAGAAGAGTTTGGAAGAGTCTGCCATGTACAAGGAAAACCAGGAGAGAGTATATTCATGGAATCCAAGGAAGGAGAGATTTTTTTTTTTTTTAAGATATTTAGAGAGAGAGAGAGAGCGCATGCGTGCAAATGTGGGGAGGAGCAGAGGAAGAGAGTCTTAAGCAGACTCCACAGTCGGGACTCAATCGCACGACCCCACGATCATAACCTGATCTGAAATCAAGAGTTGGATGCTCAACTGACTGTGCCACCCAGGTACCCTGAGAGATTTTTAGAAATACAAAAGTAGTTAACTGTGGAAGATAAGGGCTGATTAATGGGTTTTGAATTTGGTGGTCACTAAAGAAACTATCAAGAACATTTTCAGACAATGGAGTGAGTTGAGATGTGGGGAAAAGGAGTGGGTTGAAAGGAGTGGGTTGAGATGTGAATAGGAAGAGAGGAAGTTCAAAAAGATGCTCAAACTTTAAGAGGTTTCACTCTAAAGGTGAGGAGGAAGAAGACAGGGCTAAGGTTGGAAGGAACCTGATATGGAAAGGGGGATTTTTTAAAGATGAGAGATACTTGAGTGTGCCTAAATGCTAATAGAAGAAGCCAGGAGAGATTCAGTGAAGCTAGAGCATTCACCAGCAGCACATGTAAATGGGACTCGTCAGACCAGGACTGGCAGGGACCAGCAACTGTGAGGAGCAGCCTAACCGCGAGGCCATCCGCAGTGGCCATTTCAAACATCCTCCACTGGCCTCCAAGCTCCCTCTTCATCACCTTCCCTTTCACTCCCAACAGATGGTGTTCTCTTCTGTTTCACAGAAAAGAAAGGCATCCCTAAGCATGATACCTGAGCCAAAAACCAGAGAGGAAAAGATCTGGCTACAAAATAATTCCAAATGTTTGTGCAGAGGAGGTTGGTGGAGCAGATAAGAGCAGAGCCTCAAAGGCAGACAGACGTGGTTTAGCACCATCTGTCTGCCACTTACCAACTACCTAAGCTTGAACAAATTGCATAACCTTGTTTGTCATCTATGAAACTGTATGTAATAATAGTGCCTACTTACCCCTGGTGTTTTGATAAGTTTTAGATTAGATAGTAAATGATTTTGCACAGTGTCTGGTGCATAGTAAGCATGCAATCAGTGGCAGACAAGAAAAAAGATAAATGTAATATAGAAAAATGGGCAAAGGCCCAAAGAGAAGCTGCAATAGCCAGTGATTCAGGAAACTTTGTTTCAAAGAAATGCTTATGAGAATATCCATGAGAATTTTTTCCCAGGAGATTGAGAGTGTTTCAAAAAACAATGCTTAGAGTTGGCCAGGGTATGGGGAAATCAATATAGTCATACATTTGCTTTTCCTTGGAGCAAAAATTAATATCATATATCTGAACTGATAAAAAATATCTGATGGGAAAACTAATGTGATTCCAAAGCCTTTAACTGAGGCCCTTTGACCCACAGATTCCACTTCCAGGAATTTATCCTAAGGAAAAAGTCATCTCCTAATGAGATAATTACACACATATGTATGAAAAATGCCTTTTATCATAATGTTGTTTATTATAGAGGAAAAAAACATGATCAATCTAATATCCTTTAGTGGAGGATTGCTGAACCAGAGTATATCCCTTCTATAGGATACTATAGAGCCCTTATAAGTGACAATGCAAATGCATCATCACTATGTGGAAATGTGTTTATGATACACTGAAATGTAAAAAAAAAAAAAAAAGCAGGTTACTAAAGAGTATGTGTATATCATGAGATGATTTTCTCTAAAATTAAAAGTACACTTGTGAGTGTATTCACAGATTTTGTAAAGTCTGCAAAGACCAAAACATTAATAGAGGATGGCTCTAGGTGATGGGATTACAAATTATCTTTATTTTATTTGTTTTTATGACTTTTCTGAATCTTCACTGAGAATATATTAATTTTGTAATTGAAAAGTAAGATATTTCTGAAAGTAAGGTATATTCTTATTTATCTGGTTATTTCATCTAGACAATGACCAAAAAATGGATTGACTTTGTCTTTAATGGAGGTAATGTGTCTTCTTTATGCTCTACCTATGGACTCAATTGATTGGAACAGTTCAGAATGCCAGGAACACATAATTTTTAGAATTTAACTGTGTCTAGATTTTAATACCAACGGAAGTTAGTTTTATAATACTCTCTACACACACACACACACACACACACACACAAGGCACCCCTGAATCTCTATAAAATAACACACACCCTACAGTACAGTTTTGGGGATGCCTTTAATGTATAAATAACTGATTTTGAAGAATGGTGTTTAAGCTACTTCCTAGTTTTTACATTGTTTCTCTTCCTAAAATGCCTCTGCTGAATTGGAGTCTACCTGCCCCCACCACCCTGGAGTTGACTAAACTTGTTTTCAAAGGGCTATATGCAATCAATAAACTTATTTATTTGCTTTTAACCAAGAAGTTCACCTGCAGTTTTCCACAAGTGGGCAGGACAGCTTAAGAACATCTTGAGTCAGCTTGGGCAGCACTAGGCCAGTTCTTTGTAGAGACCTATTCTTTGGACACCTATTTACTCTGGAGACTTGATTCTAGTTCGCTGTGTGACCCAGGGTAAGTTCTATCCTTTCTGGAGCTTCAGTTTCCTTATGTGTTAAATGTGCGTGAGATGATCTTAGAGGTTTCGTACATCCCTAATACACTCCTCGTTTGATAAACTAATTTGCACCAAAATACAGATGCGTTAATAGTCTCTCATGTCAAACTTGGGGTAACAGGGATTTTCAAAGAGTTACAATTTCTCCGGTAATCCTGAGTGAAGGGTTTGGAGAAACCAGGGACCTCTTTTAATTAAACAAATATTTATGGTCTCCAGTGTGACAAGGGCTTTGTTATGATTTATCTACTTGACTTGCACTGTCTCCTTTTCAAAATTAATGCTAATTAGTTGTTTCTTGAAGGTTAAACATTAAAGTTTTTGGACATAGGTATCTCAATATTTGCACTAGCTATCAATGGTTAAATCCACCTGTGTGTATACATGTGTTTGTGTGTGTGTGTGTGTGTGTGTGTGTGGTGGGAATGTAGCATATGCTACCTAAAGCAAATGCTTGGGAATTCAGATGCAAACAGACTTGGCTCAGTAATATGTCTGTTTATATGGGTTTTTTTCCCTTTTGATGGAGTGTAAAAAGTGCTTCGCTTTACAAAAACCCATGATATGAAAATCCAAACATACAGAGCATACAAACTAGCAAGTGATTATAGCCATGATAGACATAATTCCAACTTCTGCAAATATATAATCAAGCTGCTTGGTCATATCAAGTCTACTCCATTCTTAGAACACTGCAGACACTCAGAGATGTGGACTTTCTCTCACACATAGGATACCTACCTTCCTTTCTACCACATATTTTAGTGAAGCTTGTGTGCATGGGTGACGGGGGGGGGGGGGGGTTGTTTTTGCTGTTGTCATTTATTTTTTTCCTGGGGTGATTCTGCCTGCCCAGAAACCAGAAGAAAACTTAAAACACTTTATCACCTATAAATTAGTTATAACTGATGTTCAAAACAACACAATACAACAAAACAAAACACAAACCCCATCCTAGCACCATCCTGGCAGGACAAAGCTCAGCCATCTAATTCTCTGACTCACCTACAGTGCCTAGTTAACACTATGGGCAATGTCAGCCTGAAACAGAGAAGCAACAGGACCACTGTCACGGAAATGGGCTGCACTCATAGGTCTTCCTCACCTGGAGAGCCGACTTCTCACCCGTGCAAATCACTGAGCCCTAAGGCATGTTCTTTATTCAATCCATTTACAAACAGAAAGAGGATTAGTCAGGGCAAACCACAATTCCTCTATCTCAAACCCAGAAAAGTAAATGTATTAGCTTTGTCCTTCCTCTAGGGACTAAATTCTCCTGATGTCTCAGAGATATGGAGAGAAATTAATCAATTAGCTATTACCCTACCACAAAATCTAAAAGGATCCCCAGATATCCTTTCTGACTAATCAGACCCAATAACTGCCTCAAGCTCAACTGTATTTTTTTCAGAAAGTGTTAGTTGAAACATAATTATTCAACAGATAAATCTCATTCCAATCTAATTAAGTCAAATATAAAAAAGTCTTATATGATTATACTACTTTAATCCATTATCATTTTAAGAAATGTTTAATTATTTCATTGGTATTATCAAGACATTAAATTGAATTTCAATTAAACTAAAATATCATTTGATAAGCAATTAAAATATATTTAATTAACCTAGTAAAAATATTTTGTGTAATATTAAAAACCCAAATATCTTTCTCAAGTTTACATAGTAAAAAAAATGGTTTCTGAAATTTTCAATTACAAGGGAAAGAAACAGACAAGACATACGCTGAGTGAAATAGTAAGAAACAATGATATATAACAGATATATGAATTTAAGATGCATGCCCATAAACCACAATATGCATTTTATTAACCCTCAGGCAAGGGAAAGGATATGCATAAAATTCATTAGAATGACTGAGGAAAAAGGGAACGGGGCCAGGGAGTGGAAATAAAGGAGAAGAGAGGAGTAAACACACAGCAGAGAACTAGGGTCAGTCAGAGCAAGCCACTATTTTTCTACTTCAAATCCAGAAAAACAAATGCGTTAGCTTTGTCCTTCATCTAGGGACTAAAATTCTCCTGATGTTCCAGAGATATGGAGAGAAATTAATCACTTAGCTGTTATCCATAAAAAAAAAAAACAAACTAAAAGAATCACCAGAAATCCTTTGTGGGAAAGGATATGCATAAAATTCCTTAGAATGACTGAGGAAAGGGGAAGGAGGGCTGGGGCGGGGCGGGGCGGGGTGGGGGGTGGAAATAAAGGAGAAGAGAGGAGTAAATACACAGCACAGAGACCTGAACAATTAACTCAAGGAATGTGATGAGCTCAATCCTCTACACTTGATGTCAAAACCCCTCCACTACCACCCCGAGAAAGAAAGATCTGGGGAGGCAGTATTTAATATTAGAAATCCTGGAATATGGAGGTGATAATAAAAACTGGCTGGTACTTGGTTTTACTCCCATATTCGAATTCTTGGTAGACAATGCTCCTCATTGCGGGCACCCTCCCACTACCCCACCCTTAGGCCACTGCTCTACCCCAAGTTTCTTGCTAAGAAAGTACCCTAATTAGTGTTGGTAATTGCAGCCTGCAAATACCATCATTTTAGTGTTTAGGGGATGAGGGAGCAGAAGGCAAGCTGAGGGCAGAGCACAAGCTAACCCCCACCACCCCCACTCCCCCCCAGTGGGGTTATGTGTGACATTCCTCAGGCCCTCCTCGCTGCTCTAGAACAAAGGAAAGGGAAAAACAAATGGTTCACTGACTGAGATCAGTAGTGCAGGACAGGAGTCTCCATCAGTTTGCAACTGGCTTAATGATTTACAAGGAAAAAAGCGATCTTCAGAAACCTATAGACTCCATTTCCTGGAGCCCTAACATCACCCTCCCCTCCACAGGATAGAAAATCTTATATAATCAGTCACTCCTCACAACCCCAGCGCAGCTCTTTCTGCCCACAGGTCCTGTCCCTGTGCTTTAATAAAACCACTTTTTGCACCAAAAATTCTTCTTTTTTTCTAAGGATTCCATTTATTTATTTGACAGAGAGAGAGAGAGCATAAGCAGGGGGAGTGGCAGGCAGAGGGAGAAGCAGGCTCCCCACTGAGCAGGGAGCCGGACGTGGGGCTCGATCCCAGGACCCCGGGATCATGACCTGAGCCAAAGGCAGCCGCTTAACCGACTGAGCCACCCAGGCGCCCCTGTACCAAGAATTCTTTCTCAGCCATCGGCTCTAAACCCCAACACTCCAAACCACATCATAGGGATGCTCTTGGTGATTTTCTATAGGATGAATTTTTGATCTAAGGGCCTTTAGATTCTAACAGCATAGGATGTCACGCAACAAACACCATTAGCTATGTGGCCTGGAGGTGATTTGTCTGCCTTTTTGGGAAGTATGCCACTGCCAACCCCCATCAAATCTCAACCCATCTGGACCAACACCCCCCCCAATCACACACACACACACACACACACACACACACTCTCTCTCTCTCTCTCTCTCTTTCTCTCTCTCTCCAAGTCATTTTCTTCCTGCCAGGGGAATAAAGTGTTAAGGAAGAAACTAGTCTTCACTGCTCAGTCCCCACTTCATCCTTATGTCCTGGTTTCTGCCTGACTGTGGACCTGCAGGTCTGGCCCCAGGCCTTGCAGGACCCCATGTCCCTCCCTCCTGACATACTTGCTTCCTCCCTTCTCTCTCTCCTCACCATCAGAGAATTCACAGAGACACATCTTTTCATATCTTGTTGATTTTATTTTAATCATTGCAATCTGTGTACCCTGTTGGTGTGACATTTGGTCTCTGTGTGGTTGGTCATTTCCCCCCAGGCTCCTCTGGAGACTTTGCAGACAATTAGAGGTCTCCAGGACTCTCTATACACAGTGCATTACTTGGCTCAGGAGAATTCCCCTGGGTCTCTTGGTTCTACTTCAGCTGAAGCTGCAGTCTCTTATTTTGATTCAGCTGCTGATAACAGACAAATGTTGTTGGTCTTGTTTCTCTCTTGTGTTTTACTGAATAGGTGATAGAGGTTTCAGAGGATCTTTTGGCCGCATATGCTGACAGGGGCATCTCTACCCTCCTGGCAATCTTGTGCACTTGGAAGGGCAACAGGGAAGACATAGAGGGCACTGGTTTGGGGGGAAGATGATGGAGACTAGGTGGAAAGGGGGCTTCCTAAGAAGGAGTGCAGGCTGAGGAGGGGTTTGTGTGAGGCAAGGGCAGGGTTGATGTCTTGGGTGGGTGGGAGGGTTGATGAGGAAGAAGAGGACTGTGGGTTGGGTTACCTGACCTTGGCATTGTCCCTGCACTTGCTTTCTTCTCTTGGGGTTGCTTGTTCCCCCCTTTTGATTAGTTGTTCCATACTTGTAGTTAGCCATTTCCTGCTTGTGTTCTGCTGCTCAATAATCTGTGCTAGGTTCTCATCCATGCTTAAGCCTAACAATGGTCTACTCCAGGGCTCCTACCCTCCCTGTATTTAGCCCTCCCAAGTCAAACAGGATCCACACCCTTACCCTTTGGTCGTCAAGTCACTGCTCTGGCTAATGGAAGCCCTGGGGTGGCTCCATGGTGAAAGGATTTGAGGCATGGGAGAGGCCAAGATGTTCCAGTTGGATGGAGGTATTTCTTTAGTACCCCTTAAAGATTCATGCCAAAGTGACTTGCCACCTCTTCATATCTCCCCTGGTTCAATTCTGGTGGCACACATGGTAGGGAGGGGATATTTCCTCCATGCCTTTCCACATGGCCACCCCTATTCAGTGGCTCATTCTGTTGTCCCCTACCCTTCACCACTACCTAGTATTTTGAATGTCTTACCTAAATTCCCTTCAAGGCAAAGTGGCCATATTTAAGTCTCCATGGAGATGTCAGTCACCCCACTTCCCTTCTCCAAATTCCTCTTATGCAGCTTGAAGACCTTTCACCTATTGGCTACCACCAGGGAATTTTTCCATCCCATCTCCATTTCCTACTGTTCACAGAGCTCTCCTCAGTTTTTTTTTCTTTTTCTTTTTTTTTTTTTTTTAAGATTTATTTATTTTAGAGACAGAGCAGGAGCGGGAGGGTCAGAGGGAGAGGGAGAATCTCAAGCATACTCTGCGCTGAGCAGGGAGCCCAACACGGGGCTTGATCTCACCACCTGAGATCATGACCTGAGCTGAAACCAAGAGTCAGATGCTTAACCAACTGCCACCCAGGCTCCCGTCTCCTCAGTTTTCTATTTCCAGACTGAAATCACTGTCTTCAGACTGCCAAGGTTTCAGTGAAAAAATTGCTCTACTGAGTATCCTCACCTTGTTTCAAATTTAAGGGACTGAGTTTATCTCAGTAGGTGTAATACTCAGACTCAGATTTTACCACTATAGGCAAGGAGGGGTGAACATGTACGTGCTGGAAGTTGGGCTGGGTGTTTTCTTGCAGAAAACTGTAATTTAAGACTTAGGAGTACACTCAGGGAGGGGACTGTCTTAGGCAGAGGCACGTGTGCCTTATGTGAAAAGCACTTCTTAATATGAGTCCTCAGGCACCAGAGACTTTCTCACCTTATTTTACTGCTGGCACTGTTAACACATATCTCCCTTCCTGCTCCTGTGGCCTCCTGGACAAATGGAGCTTATCTCACTCCGGTAAGGAGGGACACTAGGGGAATTCATATTTATAAATGGCTATATAACAAGCTTCTAGGTTCTTGTGAAGAAGTCTTGTCCATTTAGCTCATTATGTAAAGGGTCTCTCATGATTTTGGCCTTGGGGAAATGGGTGGTGGGATTAGCCAAAGATCATAGGTTCCTAATTCTAATAGTAGTTCCAGCCAGCTTATGGTCTTCACCTGGGCAGATGTCCTTTTCTGTTAGTGGATCTTTTCTGGGTTTCCTATGGATCAATCAATTTCTGGAAGCTACTGGTTGCTTACTCACTGAAGATACATTGATACATTCATTATGCTACTTAAAATATTTTTTAAAGGCACAAATAAACATACCATAAGCTCAGAGAAAACTGACAAAATTGGAAAAATATTTAATACATATCACAGATAAAGGGCTAATATCATTAATATGTGAAGACTTTGAGGTGCTTGGGTGGCTCAGTCCATTAAATGTCCATCTCTTAATTTTGGCTCAGGTCATTATCTCAGGGTTGTGAGATCAAGCCCTGCATCAGGCTCCACACTGGGCACAGAGCCTGCTTAAGATTCTCTTTCTCCCTCTCCCTTTGCCCCTCCCCACTCATGTGCATGCTCTCTCTATATAAATAAATAAATAAATAAATAAATAAATAAATAAATAAATAAATCGTGAGAACTTTAAAAATAATGGGACAAAGGACCCCAAATCTGATAGAAAAATGGGGAAATGACTTGGAATGAAAATTTACAAGATACAGACTGACTCTTAAAATCTAAAATAATATTCAACCTAACTAATGAGAAATTCAAATTCAAACAACCCTGAGAAAATCCAATGGAATCACCAAAAAGTTACCAGAACAAGTTAGTTTAGCAAAGTTGCAGAATAAAATGTGAACATGCAAAAATCAGTTATATTTCTATATATCAACGAAGAATAATTGGAAACTGAATTTTAAAATACAGTACTATTTACCAGAGCATCAAAATTATGAAAATGCTTAATGATAAATCTGGCTGACAGAGATGTGAAATCCTGTATACCAAACTACATTGTTGGGATTTATTAAAGAAGAACTAAACAAATGGAGAAAGACCTAAACAAATGCATGGATGGGATGATTCAATACTGTTAACATGTCACTTCCTCCCAAATTGATTATAGATCCAATATGATCACATTCCAGTTCCAGCAGGCTTTACCAAAGAAATTAACAAGCTGATTCTATAATTGATATGGAAATGTAAAGGACCCAGAATAGACAACTGTGAAAAAGAGGAATAAAATGGAAAGACTGCCATTATCTGGTTTCAAATGGTATAAAGGTACATGTTTCAAGATAGTGTAGTACTGGTATAAATATAGAAAAATAGATTAATGGAACAGAAGAAACAGACCCATACATATATAGCCTGATAATTTCTAAGGGGCAAAAGAAATTCAGCAGAGATACAAAGAACAGGAGGGGCAGGAAAGAAGAAGAAGAATCACAAAGGACAAAAGGAAACTTTTGTAGGTGATAACTTGATAGTGGTGATCATTTTATAGGTTTATGCATAAGTCATAACATAAAATAATACGATTATAATACATGTGGTTTATTGTATGTCAATTACACCTCAATGAAAGTTTTTAAGACCATAGGATTTAGGTTTATTTTTTATTTTTTATAAAGATTTATTTTAGAATGAGAACATGCACGCATGCACGCAAGAGTAGGGGGAGGAGCAGAGGGAGAAAAAGAATTATCGAGGAGACTCCTTGCTGAGTACAGAGCCTGATGCAGGGCTGGATCCCAGGACCCTGAAGTCATGACCTGAGCCGAAATCAAGAGCCGGCCGCTTAACTGACAGAGCCACCCAGGTGCCCCAAGACCTTAGGATTTAAATCTTTACTCAAATCTTGTTTTTGTCACTTAACTATCTGCATGATTCTGGGCAAGTGAATATCTCTAATCCACGTATCTTCATTTCTAAGATGAGGGTGATAACATTACCTCCTCACAAAGCTCATGAAATTATTAATTAAAATATGTAAATCACATAATGCTTAATAAATGGCAAATAACTTTAGTGTCTATGTCTTCGTTTAATGTTGTATAAAATCATATTGTAGATGTGTATGTCTTTAATGCACCCTGATTATTAGCTTCAAATTCTTTAGTATTAAATAAAATACTATAATGACCCATCCTTGCACATTACTTTTTGCATGCATGCTCAATTATCCCCTTAAGATAAATGTCTGCAGGGGCGCCTGGGTGGCTCAGTCGGTTGAGCGACTGCCTTCGGCTCGGGTCATGATCCCAGGGTCCTGGGATCGAGTCCCACATCGGGCTCCCTGCTCTGCGGGGAGCCTGCTTCTCCCTCTCCCACTCCCCCTGCTTGTGTTCCCTCTCTCGCTGTGTCTCTCTCTGTCAAATAAATAAATAAAATCTTTAAAAAAAAAAAAGATAAATGTCTGCAAATGAAATGTTTAATTCAAAGAGTATGCACATTTTAAAAGTTTTTTTGATACATGTTGCCAAATTTACTTCTGGAAACTTTTGTATTAATTTGTATTCCCAGCAGCTCTGCATGAGTATATTGCCTTTTTTCCCTTTCCATATCCTAGCTGGCACTGAGTATTCCCTTTCTTCTTTACTTTAATCTTTCTTATCTGATAAGTGAAAAAAGAATGTATCTTTTTTAAATCTTTCACAAAGTCCTTTAAACTTTTAAGAGAAGACTGAAGATATGATTAGGAAAATGCAGATGCTATTCTGAAGCCATGAAGATCACTTAATAAAAGGGTAGGGGCCTGTTAGCTTTAGGTTGCGGTAGGCATTGTTGATCATCTACCCAATCTGTTCATCGTCTTTCTTCCTTACTGGTGGAAAGTTACTTTGATTCAGCCAGCCCCTTCCACAATGTGGACATATGACTAAGGAGTAATCAAACAAAGGAAGGGTCTGAGGACAACTGAAAAGAAAACACAAATTTTTTTTTTAAGATTTTATTTATGTCTTTGAGGGAGAGAGAGCACATGCGAGAGAGAGAGACAGAGAGAGAGAGAAAGAGAGAGACAGAGAGAGGAGCATGCATGAAGTGGGGAGGAAGAGGCAGAGGGAAAGAGAGAAGCAGACTCTCCACTGAGTAGGGAGCCCGACACAGGGCTCGATCCCAGGACCCTGGGATCATGACCTGAGCACAAGGCAGATGCTTCACCGACTGAGCCACCCAGGCACCTCCACAAATGTCTCTCTTTTTTTAATTATCTGTTCCACTCAGTTCAGTGAAGGTCCACACAAGCTCAACTTCACCCTCCACAGAAACATTCCAGAGAGAGAGAGACGAGTAAACATAATCCTGAGAAATTTCACAACCTACCCTCAATTCAGAGTGTGGCTGATGGGGAGAATTCATAAGCCAATGTGGACAAAGATGCAGAGAGTTTGATTATTTAAAAGGCCCACCCGTGAACCCTCCTCCTCTAACTACAGTCCAGAAAAACTGCTAGAATTTGCTATGATTCTCAATTCCCTGCTGAGAGGAGAGTTGAAGAAGAAAAGCAGAAGGACCATAAAAACTCACAACTAATTATCACCAGCAATAAACAGAAATTTGGTCAAACAGAAAACCAGAGGAAGGATAGTAGGAGAAGAGGGAGAGTGAGGAGGGAGTGGGAGATGGAGCAAATGACATCTGAAAACACTTAGTATCTCCTCCCAATTCAAGGAGTCCTTAATCCAAGACCATGTTCTACGTGGCCTTTTACTCTTCTGCTTGGGATGGTGGGAATATTCCTTGAAAGAAAAAGGGAAAAGGGGAAAAGAAATCTGGCTGGGTCTGACACAAGCTAAGGCCTAATACTCCACAATGAACAGGGTAAGCTTCCTAACATGGTAAGTTCTCTCTCATTGGAAAAGTGCAGGAAAAGTTACAGGACATTTAACAACAGCTTAGAAGATGAGACAAAGCCCAAGTCTGGCAACCATTTCTACTTAGAGCCCCAGCTGATGCCTTTGTTTTGCTACACTCACTCCTGTAGTCTAGAGGAAACTCAGCTCTCAAACAATCCCCCCCCCCAAAATGGAATGGGAGTCAAGAAAAATACATCCGAAATATACCCAACAGAAATAAATGGACTGGTTAAAGCTGTTCATTTCCAGTATAATTAAGATTAAAATAAAGTGTTAAGGCATCTATGTAAAGATTCTATGGAAGAATGAAAAAAACAGCAAGCAAAACAGATAAAGATTTTGCTCAAAAGGAAATAATCTACTCAGAAAACGTTTAACACTATATTGATTAAATAGGATGTCACAATAAATTAAGAGCTCCAAATGAGACAAAACAACAGAATGAAACTTAAAATGAAAAGGAATGGTACGAAGCCAGGGAAAAAACTGAGGACTAAAACATCATTATTGAACGAATATACAGTGTAGAAATAGCAAGTAGCTGAGCAGTCACAGATGAAAACCAAATATAGCTGTTATCTTTGAAGCTGAAGTCCCAACAAACAGAAATAGAAATGTAATCAAAAACATTATTTAAAAATCAGAATTTGTAGATCAAAATGTCATACTACACTTAAAAAAATGGACACAAAAGGATCAACATTTAGTTATTCTGGTTATATTATTTAATTCCAAGGACTAAAAGACAATTGTTTAGTCATCCAGGCAGAAAAAGTAAGGGAGTGGGGGATCAGACAGACCTCAAAGTTCCCCACAACAACATTCATCTGACAAGACATCAAGGTCTACAAAATGTTGGATGAAAAAAGTATAACCTCAAAGTATTTAATTAACAGTGGCAAAGATTGCTAGTTTTTCATGTGTATCTATTCTCCCCTTCTTACATAGTAATAGAAGTTTTACTTGAGCATATAACCATAAAGCTAAACTGTACCTTACTGATCTTCCCTCTTAGAGGGTGCAACTCTAAACTAAAATTAAGTACTAGCCAATGGGATGTGAGCAAAAGTCTTGTGTTTCATTCTAGATTATGTACTTCAAGGCATGGAACATGCCCTCTCTTTATACTTTTCTCCCTTCTTACTGTCTCAAATGTGGTCATGACATTGGGATTCACCGTGGGTTGAACTGCACTTCTCTTAAAAGATATGTTCTTGGTGTGCCTAGGTGGCTCAGTTGGTAAAGCATCCAACTCTTGATTTTGGTTCAGGTCACGATCTCAGGGTCATGAGACTGAGCCCATGTTGGTCTGCTTGAAATTCTCTATCTCCCTCTCCTTCAGCCCCTCTCCCCAAATAAATAAATCCTTAAAAGAAAGATTCTCTCTCGCTCTGCCCCTCCCCCTAAAATAAATAATCTTAAAAAAAAGAAAAAGATTCTCTCTCTCCCTCTCCCTGTGCCCCAAATCCCACCCCCTCAAAAAAAAAAAAAAAAAAAGATATGTTCTTAGAAGAAAACCTAGGGGTAAATCTTCATGATTTTGGATTTGGCAATGAAGTCTTAGAAATGACACAAAAATCATGAGCAATAGAAGAAAAAATAAATTGTAGGTCATCAATATGAAAAAACCTGTGCATCAAAGGACATATCAAAAAAGTGAAAATATAGCCTATGGAATTAGAAAATATTTGCAAATCATAAATCTGGTAAAGCTTCTAGTATCCATAATATACAAAGAACTTATAGCACAACAATAGAAAGACAAAAAACAAAACACATCGAATTTTTTAAATGGGCAAAGGATCTAAACAGACATTTGTCCATAGAAGACATACACACTGCCAAGAGATACGTGAAAAGATGCTCAGCATCATTAGTCATCAGGGAAACAGAAATCAAAACAACAATGAGGTACCACTTCACATCTGCTAGGATGGCTGTAATTTAAAAACAAAACCAACAAAACCAAAACATAACAAGTGTTGACAAGAATGTGGAAAAACTGGAACCTAGTTCATTGCTGGTGGGAATGTAAAATGGTTCAGCAGCTGTGGAAAACAGTTTGACAATTTCTCAAAAAGTTAAACATAGAGTATGCCATATGACCCTGAAACCCACTCAAATGAAGTGAAAACAGGAACTCAAACAAGTATATGTGCACACATGTTCACAGCAGCACTATTCATAATAGCTAAGAGGTGCAAACAGCTTAAATGTCCATCAACAGGTGAATGGAGAAACAAAAAGAAGTATAGTGTACAATGGATATTATTCAGCCAGAAAAAATGATGTATTGATACATGCTATAATGTGAACTTTAAAAATACCATGCTAAGTGAAAGAAGCCAAATGCAAAAGATCACATGCTATATGATTCCATTTATGTGAAATATCCAGAACAGATATATCCATAGCCACAGAAACCAGATTGGTGGTTGCCAGGGGTTGGGTAAGGGGGATTTGGGAGAAACTGCTTAATAGGTAAGGGGTTTTACTTTGGAGTAATGGAAATGTTTTTGAACGAGATAGAGGTGGTAGTTGCACATCATTAATGTACCAAATGCTGCTAAATTATACTTTATTTTTTTTAAGATTTTATTTATTTATTTGACAGAGAGAGACACAGCAAGAGAGGGAACACAAGCAGAGGGAGTGGGAGAGGGAGAAGCAGGCTTCCCGTGGAGTAGGGAGCCTGACGCGGGGCTCGATCCCAGGACCCCGGGATCATGACCTGAGCCGAAGGCAGATACCCAACTATTTGAGCCACCCAGGCACCCTAAATTATACACTTTAAAATGGTTAATTTTATATTATCTGAAACTCGCCTCAGGAAAATATATTTTTTTAATTGAACAAAAGAACTATTTAAGTTTGAACCCCTGTGGGTGTGACTTTCTTTAGAAACAGGGCATTTACAGATGCAATAAAGTTGAAATGAGGTCACTGGGCTGGGTGAGCTGAATCCAATGACTGGTGTCCTTATAGAGAGAGAAATTTGGATACAGATACAAGAAGAAGGCCATCTTACAACTGAGGCAGAGATTAGAGTGGACGTGACTGGAAGCCAAGGAACGACAAGGAAGCTAGAAAGAGGCAAGAAGGATTCTTCCCTAGAGCCTTCAGAGGGAGCACGGCATTGTAGACACCTTGAATTCAGGCTTCTAGCCTCTGGGACTGTGAGTAGGAAATTTTCATTGTTTAAGCCACTCAGTTTGTGGTAATTTATTATGGCATCCCTAGGGGATGAATGTTGACCTAGAGCGGCAGCCATCATAGACCACAGGATATAAGCCTCATGTTGAGAATGGCAAAATAATAAACTCTAAGAGGCCTAGGCATAAGTATTTACTATGCAAATAAAGCCTAGCAGTGTTGAAAGAAGATGCCTTAAAACATCATCAGAAACAAATTACTGAGAGAAATATGTCTGGCATACAGAAAAGATGCATGTTGGAAAACGTGGTGAACTGGAAAAAGGGAATGCAATTTAAACTTTTTTTTTTAAGATTTTATTTTTAAGTAATCTCTACACCCAACAGGGGGCTCGAACCCACAACCCCAAGATCAAGAGTCACACGCTCCACCAACTGAGCCAGCCAGGCACCCCTAAACTTTCTTAATACAACTAAAATAAATAATGCCACTGTGAAATATTAAGTGAAAAACATTAAATCACAGGCATCAAAATGTACAGATGGCAAGTTTACAATGAGTGCCTATCAAGCACAGTGGAGATTATGTGTCTTGAACAAAAATAAGCTGTTGCAAACTTCAGTTTCACCAGTAACACTGCTGCTCAGCATGTTAAATGCATGACTGAAAACTTACAGCAAAGGTATGGGAAATGTTAAATTATTTGTTATGTCTTCTATTTCCAGATATAAGTGTGGACATAAGGTTAAATTTTTAAAAATTCTCTAATTTCAAACTTCATGAAAATGAATTTATATTGTTCAGTGTAATATTTCTAATTTATATTGATAGTATGAATCAATAGATATATATATAAGTTTTCAAAGTGCATTATAATACTCTCCTGGAAATCAGAAAGACGAAGGCAAGAATTCCACAAATATCTCAGGAATAGTAACCCAAAATAAAAAAAAAAAAACTTTAAAATTTAAAAAAGCAAAGATTTTATTCCCAGGTGGAAAAACTTATATTTGTAAAAGGATGAGCTCAATGTCATTAAGCTGCCACGTGTCTGTCTTCCCCTGAGGAACTTCACCTAGGTCTCCAGACCACCCTCAATGGGCTCCAAGGTTGTCTTCTTTCCCAGCTCTTCCTTCATGTAACCTCAATGCAATGACTTCTGTTAGAGCAGGTGTTCTTATAGCACGTGTCTATAGACTTAGACAGGAACATCTCCATGTTTGTTTTCACTAAACTTTAACTGAAATTCCGCCTTTCCTTCCGTTATGAATGAAGGCCAGCAGTATCAGGAGTGGCTGTGACTTTGTCACCAATAGTAATAAATATTTAAGTTCACATTACAGCTGTTAAAGATGGTTTTAAATGTTGTTCAAATTTAGACCAACCACTAGATCTTGTTATGTAATTCAATGAAAAAAACAGAATATTCTACCAAACATTTGTTTTCTCTGCTTAGATATTTCATGGCTGGTGTCCCCATAAATTCCTCAGTAGCTATTGTACTCGCCATGAAAATAAAAAAGCAAAACAAAAACAAAAAACATCTGTTTGTATCCAAATAGCATTTTTCCATCTATTTCATAAAATTTCCCACTACCTTGAATATAGTAGATTAGTATCAATAATATGGTCATCATTATATAAGGGACAGTGCAAAATAAAATAACTTTTCCTGTGAAAAATGACACTGCTTGAACAAATTTCCTTCACAGCTATTCAATCTGTAAAACTGGGATGCCTTGCAGACTTGCTGTGATAATTAAATGGGAGAACAGACACCCAGGATGGTATTTGGTATATAGTACAAGCATGGCAGCTATTATTATTAAGAGCATTGTTATATCATGCATGTGTTGCAAATTAAATTAACAGCAATTCAATACTTCTCCTTAGATTTATAGAACTGTGTTTCTTTAAATTCACCATTCCAAACTGAATCTCTAACACATGAAAGGCTATGTCTCTAATATTTCAATTGAGTTCATAATTAAACTGCCAACATTTTGGAAGCAAAAGTACCAAAAGGTTTTATAAGGACAATATTGGGAGAGAAAGACATTTTAGTTTGTAATAATTAAAATTCTGGGCCTCTAAAATTTGGATTTTGAATTACTCTCTAGTTGAAGAAATGCCCATGGTCTTGTTTCGGAAAGAAAAATCGTTCTGAGGCCTTCTAGTACATTTTCAGAATTCCCATGGTTATATACAATTTGGGGAGGGTGTAAGAAATTAAGACCACTAATAACCACTTAGCTAGAAAACTAAGATTTTGGTCATGCCAATTGTGAAAAATAAATTCTGGCTTCCAAAAGCAATATTGGGAAGGAATTTATTTAATCTTTCATAAGACCCAGCTCCCCACTGGCAAGGATCCAATTTATAAATCTTTGTATTCTCAGCATCTAGAATGATACATGGCACAGAGTAGTTACTTAATAAAGTAACTACTATCTGAATAAACAGTGTTAATTGCTGGAAAAGAGGGGAAATTGTGAACTCCCTCAAGAAAATAATCTGTAAAATACACAGATACAGGAAGATGGGTAGAGAAAAATTTAGACACCCAGAGAGCTCACCAAAGGAAATCGTATTTCAGTTCAGATACATCGTACCTTATTGCAATCTCTCTCCACATCAGCCTGAGAATGAAGAGGCAGAAAACTTAAGAGGAAGCTCTGCTAGGTAGGAAGTGAACGGAGGCAGAGGAGTGAGAGAAAGAGAGCTCAGAAATTTGAGGTCCTTTGCAGGAGGCGCTACACTGTGGATGTCTTAAGGACTCTTTCAACAATTCCCCTTCCTCAAGCTGTCACAAGAAAGGAGAGGAATGGAGGGAGGAAATCTGGAAATGCCAAAATGGCACATTGTATATACTCTTTATTCCTCTCTGCACTAGAACCAGGAAGAAATGATGAGGGGGACCAAGTGGGCAACAGAAGCTCTGTGGTCCCTCCTTCCCATTTTCTGCCATCTCATAGTGCTGATTCCCCTACAATTCCTACAGCCAAAAAGTAAAAGTCCCCGTTCTAGTAAATGGAAGCAAATATTTACCTTTAAATCTACCACCCCCACTATTCTGACAGTCACAGGACTGTCTGAATCATTTTTAGAATTTTTTCATAGGCTTAAGTTTTAGAGTAGTTGTAGGCTCACAGCAGTATTGATAAGGTACAGAAATTTCCCATATACTCTCCATCTCCACACATCATAAACTTCCCCACTATCAACGTCTCACACCAGAGTGGTGCGTTTGTTACAACTGATCAACCTACAGTGACACATCATGACCACCTAAAGTCCATAGTTTACATTAGGGTACACTCTTGGTGTTGCACATTCTATGGGTTTGGACGTATATATAAGGCTGCGTATCCACCCTTATAGTATCATACAGAGTTGTTTCACTGCCGTAAAGATCCTCTGTGCTCCACTTATTCATTCATTATTCATTCCCCTCTCACCCCAGGAAACCACTAAACATTCTACTGTCTACATACTTTTTTGTCTTTTCCAGAAATTCATATTGTTGGAATCATACAGTATGGACCCTTTTTCAAATTGGCTTCTTTCTCTTAGGAATATGCATTTAAAGTTCATCCATATCCTTTTGTGGCTTGATAGCTCATTTCTTTTTTAGCACTGAATAATATTCCATTGTTTTAATCTACCATAGTTTATTTATCTATTCACCTACTGAGGGACATCTTGGTTGTCTCCAAATTTGGGCAATTATGAATAAAACTGCTATAAACATCCCTGTGCAGGGTTTTCTGTGGATGTAAGCTCTCAACTCCTTTGGGTAGATAACCAAGGAGCATGACTGCTCGATTCTATAGCAAGAGAATGTTTTGTTTTGTGGAAAACCACGAAAATGTCTTTTAAATTAGCTATACCATTTTGCATTTCCACCAGCAATGAATGAGAGCTCCTACTGCTCCACATCCTTGTCAGTGTTTAGTGTTGTCAGTGTTCTGGATTTTGGCCATTCTAATAGGTGTGTAGTGGTAGCTCACTGTTTTAACTTGTATTTCCCTGATGATGTAGGATGTGGAGCATCTTTTCATACATTTATATGCCATCTGTATGTTTTCTTTGGTGAAGTATCTGTTAGGGTCTTTTGCCCACTTTTAATGGAATGGTTATTTCCTCAAGTTTTAAGAGTGTTTTGTATATTTTAGATAATAGTCCTTTATCAGATATGCAAATATTTTCTCCCAGTCTGTCATCTGTCTTTTCATTTTCTTGACAGTATCTTTCACAGAGAAGAATCTTTTAATTTAATAAAGTCCAGTTTATCAATTCTGTCTTTCATGGATTGAGGCTTTGCCATTGGATCTAAAAAGTCATCGCCAAACCCAAAGTCATCTATACTTTCTCTTATGTAATTTATCAGGAGTTTTGTAGTTTTTGAGTTTTACATTTAGGTCTGTAATCCATTTTGTGTTAATTTTTATGAAGGGTGTAAGGTCTGCATATAGATTTTGTTTCTTTTTGCATGTGGATGTCCAGTTGGTCCAGCACCATTTGTTGAAAGGACTATCTTTGCTCCATTGCATTTGTTTTGCTCCAGTTGGTCCAGCACCATTTGTTGAAAGGACTATCTTTGCTCCATTGCATTTGTTTTGCTCCATTGTCGACTATTTAAGTTGGTCTGTTTCTGGGCTCTCTATTCTGTTCCACTGATCTATTTGTCTATTCTTTTGCCAACATCATACTGTCTTATTATAAAGCTACAGTAATCAAGTCTTGAAGTTGGGTAGTATTAGTCTTCTAACTGGGTTTTTGCCTTTCCATATAAACTTTACAGTAAGTTTGCCAACATCTGCAAACTAACTTGCTGGGATTTTGATTGAGATTGCACTAAATCGATAGATCAAATTGGAAAGAACTGACATCTTGACAATATTGAGTCTTCCTATCCATGGGCATGGAATATCTTTCCATTTATTTATTTTCTTTCATCAAAATCTTGTAGTTTCTCTCATACAGGTTTTATCTATCTATCTATCTATATATGTATATATATATATATATAAAGAGAGTTAGATTTATACATATGTATTTCATTTTTTGTATGTGTACTAATATAAGTGGTATTATGTTTTTAACTTCAAATTCTGCTTGTTCACCACTGGTATATAGGAAAGTTACTGACTTTTGTATATTAACCTTGTATACTGCAACCTCTCAATCCTTTTTTGCCTCAGCTAACAACCCTCTATACTCCTTCCCTCACCAATAAAATCTTTTGATTCCCTTGCCCATAATTTTCTACCCAACTCTTCATTTTTCATGAAAGGGTAGAACCTGCTTGCTTTGGAAATATCTCCTTGTTCTACTCTAGGTACTTTCTGTAGGACCCAGAACTTGAACCATGACATTCTCCACCAACTCCCACTTGGGTAGCAGAGTGAGAAGGTCCTTGCCTTGGCAAAGCTGGTCTGTTTCTCAGCTCATCTCCTATTGCTGGACGACATGTGATTTTTCTCATCACTTCTCCCTGGTAAGAATGGCTAGTATCTTTTTTTATAGCATTTCCCAGCCCCAGCCACCTCTGGAAAACCAAGGGGAGTTTCTCCTTCCTTATACATTCAGCTAGGAAATGACTGTTCTTACAACGATCTCAAAATAGTGAAGCACAGAGTATACTCTGAGTCCTTAAGCTGTGATAAAGAGCAGTAATAAAGTGATAAAGGCTGTGATAAAGAGCAGTGATAAAGATCTGTGACTGGTATCATCTATACAACTCAACCTCTGTGGCTTAATTATTTGGATTCTGCTTAAGCTGCTGGATTCTTGGCTAAAGTGACAGCCACATTTTTTGTTTTCTTTTCATGTTTCACCCACATATATTGCCATTCCCCCGGAAACCGGAAGGCATTCCCTTAGAAGTTACTGCTATCCTGAAACAGACCCATATATACAGAGAACAAACTGATGGTTGCCAAAGAGGACAGGGTGGGGGAATGAGCAAAATGGGTGAAGGGGATTAAAAGGCAGAAACTTCCCACTTATAAAATAAATAAGTCACAGAGATAAAAAGTACAGCATAGGGTATACAGTCAATGGTATTGTAATGGCCTTGCATGGTGACAGATGGTAGCTAGACTTGTGAGCATAACATACAGACTTGTCCAATCACTATGTGTACACCTGAAATTAAGGTAACATTGTGTGTTAACTAATGTAACATCGTATGTCAACTATACCTCAATTAAAAATATAAACTTTTTTGGGGGTGCCTGGGTGGATCAGTCTTTAAGCATCTGCCTTCGACTCAGGTCATGACCCCAGGATCCTGGGATCGAGCCCCACATTGGGCTCCCCACTCTGCGGGAAGCCTGTTCTCCCTCTCCCACTCCCTCTGCTTGTGTTCCCTCTCTCGCTGTGTCTCTGTCAAAAAATAAATAAAATCTTTAAAAAAATAAAATAAACTTTTTTAACTGTAAATTTTTTTTTTAAAAAACCTTAAGTACCACTTTCCTCCCCATTATTCTAAATCTTCATGAATAAATCACTGTAGTTCCATGGGTTAAAAAAAAAAAGTTACTACTATCCTGCTTATACCTGTCGTGATAATTTTTATGTGTCAACTTAAGTGGGTCACAGGATGCCCAAGTGGTTTAACATTATTTCTGGGTTTGTCTATAAGGGTGTTTTTTTTTTTAATTTAATTTTATTATGTTATGTTAGTCGACATACATTACATCATTAGTTTTTGATGTAGTGCTCCATGATTCATTGTTTGTATATAACACCCAGTGCTCCATTCAGTACGTGCCCTCCTTAATACCCATCACCAGGCTAATCCATCCCCCCCCAAAAACCCTCAGTTTGTTTCTCAGAGTCCATGGTCTCTCATGGTTCCTCTCCCCCTCCGATTCCCCCCCTTTCATTTTTCCCTTCCTACTATCTTTTTTTTTTTTTTTTTTTAACATATAATGTATTATTTGTTTCAGAGGTACAGGTCTGGATTCATCAGTCTTACACAATTCACAGCGCTCATCACAGCACATACCCTCCCCAGTGTCCATCACCCAGCCACCCCATCCCTCTCACCCCCCACCACTCCAGCAATTCTCAGTTTGTTTCCTGAGATTAAGAATTCCTCATATCAGTGAGATCATATGATACTTGTTATAAAGGTGTTTTATTTTTTTGCATGAGATTAACATTTAAATTGGTGTAGACTAAGTAGATTGCCCTCTCTAATATGGGTGGGCCTCACCCAGTCAGTTGAAGGCCTGAATATAATAAAAAGGTTCACTCTCCACTGAGTAAGAGAACTCCTCCTGTCCCTCTGAACTGGGACATCTGCTTTCTCCTGCTTTTGTACTAGAAATGAAACATTGGCTCCTCCTACTTTTCAAGTGTGCCAGCCTTCTGACTGGTACTACACTATGCTCTCCTGGTTCTCAGGTGTTTGGACTTGGACTGGATCTATATTATTGGCTCTCTTGGGTCTCCAGCTTGCTGACCCACTCTGCAGATCTCAGAACTTGTTAGCCTCCATAATTCATGTAAGCCATGATAAATCTCTCTCTCTGCCCTTGGTTCAGTTTCTCTGGAAAACTGTAACACACCTGTCTTCTCCATACTTTGATGTGAGAGTAGGTATGTTGGCCTACAAATACCCTGGCCCCTCCCTCTGGTACCCTCAGATTATGAAGATCTCTACTTTCCCCGATCCCTGCAGGATCCTGACATGGAATTGCCAGGAACCTGACATGGATTGTCTGAGTATAAATAGCATTTCAATGTAAATAAATCCTGCATGCCCTTACTTATTTCAATAAAACTAGGTTTTTCAGTTTCTTTGTCACCACCATTTTTCTACACAGGACCTGAAACAGTAGGAGTCACATTATAAGAAAAATTAGAATTTAATGTCAAAGCATCAAATGAGCAAAGATATTAATGAAAAGGTAAGTCACAAATCTTTATGTAGTTGGATATGATTGTACCAAGACACATAAGGTTAAATTATGTCAAAAATATAAGAAGAGAGATGCCTGGGTGTCTCAGGGGTTAAGTGACTGCCTTCAGCTCAGGTCATGATCCCAGGGTCCTGGGATCGAGTCCTGCATCAGGCTGCTTGCTCAGCAGAGGGCTTGCTTCTCCCTCTGCCTGCTGCTCCCCCCCGCTTGTGCTCGCTCTCTCTGACAAATAAATAAAATATTTTAAAAAATATAAGAAGAAATTGACAAAAACATAACTCATGTAAGATTTTAACACATCTATTTCACGTATTTCAGACCAATTAGGCAAAAAATTAAAATTATGGAAAATATAATAACATTAATAAGGTTAATTTAATAGCCGCATAGCATACTACATGAAAAATAAATAGAAAATATAGCCTCTTACCCAAATTCTTATGGGTCATTTACAAAAATAGATCAATACTGAGCTAGGAAAATACCTCACTTCTAACCTCAGAAATTGTATAGCTATATTATCTGACCACAATGTAATAGAAATAGAAATTAATAGATCCACCAATAAACAACAAAATAAAACTGCTTGGATTTTAAAAATACTGTTTTGAAAATATATTATGTCAAAGAGTTAATGAAAGCCATAATTATGTAATATTTAAAAATAATATATAAAATATTCTATATTAAAATTGATGGGATTTAATGCTTTTCTTACTAGCTAAGAGAAACTAAGTGAAAACAAGCATTTAACTGAGGTTAGAAAAAAAGAGACTACATCTAAGATGAAAATGAGTAAATAATAAGATAGAAAGCCAGAATTAGTGGATATGAAAATAGAATATTGATGAATAAATGCAAGTTATTTATTGAAAACCACAACAGTGGAACAGAATTATTTCTAGCTAGTCTAGACATAAAAGGGGAAAAAGCACAGATACCTGCTCTTAAATATTGCCTTTGTGAGTCATTTATGTTGCTTTGCTTCAGTTTTAATGAGATGTGTTTTCTAAAAGCACATAAACACACATACATATGGTATCTTATAAAAAAGGTTGCATTCTTGAAAAAACTAAAAACTAAACTAAAAACTAAACTAAAAACGTGTGTCAAAGCAATTTTCCCTAATGAAATAACTGTAAAGGGTGTCATCACATCCTTTCCAGAAAGCTAGCTGCTGCAGGCTAGTATGAATTTCGTACTCTGGTGTTCACATAGGGAACTGCTGAGCCCTGTCCTGCTCTGTCTTACTGGTGAGAAGAAATAACTGTGGAGAAGAAACCAAATGCCCCTGCTTGTCACCTTTCACCAACTTGAGGAAAAGGCAATGAAAAACCACCTACATTACAACCCAAAATTAAGTGGCCAAAGGAGGTTTAAAATCAGGGATGTTTAAATATACCATTTTAGGTTGTTTGCTTTGTTACAATATACACATCCTGTGACTTCCCCAGACATTCTGGAAAACCTGCTAAACACACAAAAGCTTTATATGGAAATTACATGGCTAAATTCCACATCTGGGATGATCCAGTGTACATCACAGACAATACAAGGAGTGTGGGAAGATGATCTTGAAGCAGAACCAAGTCAACAAGAAAGGATACAAAGTCAGAGACCATGTAAAAGGAAGCCACATAAATCTTGAGGAAACCATGGGTCTTTTTACTAGGTATAGACTGTGGTTCAAGCCTGTTCTGAGATGATGGTAAGGAGCAGGTGGAGCCAACTAATCCTTGGGATGGCTGT
Source organism: Neomonachus schauinslandi (assembly GCF_002201575.2). NCBI lineage: Eukaryota > Metazoa > Chordata > Mammalia > Carnivora > Phocidae > Neomonachus > Neomonachus schauinslandi. The sequence goes on along the minus strand of NC_058419.1, from coordinate 9,949,724 downwards.
GTGTATGTATGTATGCATCCATCTATCTATCTATCATCCATTTATTTCCATCCTGTATTCCAGGTTGTATATCACAGATAAGAGTATACCCAAAGTGCTTCAGGAAGATTAATCTGAGCACTCCACATACTTACAGAACTTCTACTGGGTAGACAATATCCCAGATATTTATCTTGAAAATTATCGGTATTAGATGAAGAGAGTGCCTTAGTTCTAGTACAAATTAAGTCAGGGGTTTCCAAACTGTTCTTTTTTTTATTTTTTATTTTTTATTTTTTTTAAAGATTTTATTTATTTATTTGACAGAGAGAGACACAGCGAGAGAGGGAACACAAGCAGGGGGAGTGGGAGAGGGAGAAGCAGGCTCCCCGCAGAGCAGGGAGCCCGATGCGGGACTCGATCCCAGGACCCTGGGATCATGACCTGAGCTGAAGGCAGTCGCTTAACCAACTGAGCCACCCAGGCGCCCTCCAAACTGTTCTTATCTATAAATTCAAATCCAAGCCTGCAACTTCACTGAACTAGAAATGAGAGTATGTATTTCCCCTCTCTGCCATGTAGCTCATCATACTGAGGATATTTTACAACTATTTTGAACAATGTCAAGACTGACCATACATCTGTATTTCCCACCAGTTTCTCCATCAGTTTTCTGTTACAGCAGTTTCATGACATTCAAATGCCTGAAATTATTTATTCATCCAGCCATTCTTTATTTTAGGATTTTATTTCAAGATCCCAATCACAACTACCTTAATGTTTTCCATTGGAATACTGACCTATCTTCTTATGCAGCACTTTCAGGTTACGTTATTTTTTCCCATTAAATTTATCCACTCAAAAATTGACAATGCAAGTCTCCTATAAGCTCTATGTTGCCTAAATTGTCACCACTGTCTTACAGCCTAGGGTATGTGCATCACTACTGCGATATTGCTAGTGGCTTCAATTCTAAGTCATACTTAATTGCTTGACATAACTTTCATTATCTAAGAGCTATAGGCTTAAAATTATATTCTAAATCATTTTCGGTTTCTTAAAAAGAAAATGAGGTAGTTCTATACTTTTTAAACTTACATGGTTCACTCTGACAATAAAACATCACATGGAGACAAGTTGTAAGAGATGAAAAAGAATAAATACTTGTTCTTTGGTCAGAGCTAGTTCAAAATTCATATCAGCAATAGCATACAAGATGTATTTCAGTGAATTATTTAATAGCTTAAACATATTCAGCATTCACTATTTCCATGACACATAGGTGGTGGTGATTTATCAAAATCTTTTGGATGATCAATTTGTAACAACTGAATAGGCTGTCTTTGTTTGCCTACTGCAGTAGTACTAAATTACTTTCCACATGGAGCTGGGAGGCCATGTGAAATAAAGTTCCGTCTCCTTCCACACAAGTGTGAATTACCTATATTTACCAGCTCAAGGGTAATGGGCAAGGAATGTAGTTCACTATTTGGATAGGATTCTCAAAGTAATCCAATCATCCTACCCACCACTCTTAGATGTTTCAAAGTCTTTTGATATGGGGTACTACCAAAAAGAAGAACAAACAAATATTTGAATTGGGTGAAAAAATGAGGGGTAATCATAGCTAATGCATTATGTCAAGGTTTCATCACTACGTTTGTGCCATTTACATCTCAAATAGACTGTGACAAGAGCACCATGTCCCGACTTCTTGGTGTTTAGTATTTATTGAAAACTCAAAAAGTGAATGGATAAGAATAGAAGAGACAAACTGACGGAGAGGATTACAAAATGTTAAATAAATAACTTTGCTTCAAAGATCCAGTGTCATTGGAATTTTTTTTTTAAAGATTTTATTTATTTATTTGACAGAGAGATAGAGAGAGAGAGCACAAGTAGGCAAAGAGGCAGGCAGAGGGAGAGGGAGAAGCAGGCTTCCTGCAGAGCAGGGAGCCTGACCCGGGGCTTGATCCCAGGACCCCAGGATCATGACCTGAGCCGAGGCAGCCGCTTAACCAACTGAGCCACCCAGGCGCCCCTGGAATTGTTAATGTCATAAAGCAGATAGTGGAGTGAGACAAGATGCAAAGCCCTATTTTGCATGAATATGATTAAGACAGTATGTTTATGGCAAGGGGGGAATTTAGAGTTGTAGTCTTAGCCTTGTGCCAACAGCATACACATGTGTATACACACATACACTTTTCTGTGTTGTTTATTATTGAGGATGAAAAAAAAAATAGGGGCTTAAATAGGGATTAAGTATGTTAGATGAAGAGCACATATATGTTTATTCCCTGTCAAGTGCCCTTTCCTTTTGCTGCCTTTAGACAACCAAAATTATATGTGGACTTGATTCCAAGCACTACCATTTTATCCTTGTTTATTACAGATACAGTAAATACTGATCGGTTTAAATAGCACAGAGTAGCCTCCAAAAGAAAAAATTCAATGCATTCACAATTTTCTGAGGAAATAAGTGTATTAATAAGAAGGAATAAAATAATACATTTTCCAGTGATAAGGGTAAAAGTGAAATTTCACTTAAACCAACATCAACCTAGTAGTTAGCCTCGATTCCCCACTTTTTGTCTCTGCCACATCTAAGTCATCAGCAAGTCTTGCCCATTCTATCTTTTATTTATTTATTTATTTATTTATTATTTATTTTGAGAGAGAGAGCAAAGAGGGTGGGAGGGGCAGAGGGATAAAGAGAGAATCTTAAGCAGGCTCCATGCCCAGCACAGAGCTGGATGTGGGGCTTGATCTCATGACCCTGAGATCATGTGACCTGAGCCGAAATCAAGAGGCAGACATTTAACTGACTAAGCCATCCAGGTGCCCTGCCCATTCTATCTTTAAAATCTCTCTCCTTCCATCCACTTTTCTCAGCCTTTACCACCATTATTCGTCTTAATCACCATCATCTCCCAGTTGAGCTACTTCAACAGCTCCTCTTGTTTTGTCATTAACCCATTCCCATGCCATAGCCTCTGCACTGGAGAGATTTTCTAAAATGAAAATCTTTACAATCAAGTCACTTCCCTGCTTAAAACCTATTCAGAATCTTCTATTTCCCCTCAGGATGAAAGCAAAACTCCTTAACATGGCTTCAAAAGCCCTTTTTGATCTAGTCCTTATCTACCTCCCCAACCTCATCTCCCCTTCTCCCTCAACATGCATTCTGCACTTCAATTAAACCAATCCACTTGCTGTTTTATAGACAGGCCTTGTTAATTTTATATCTCTGAACCTTTTCTGGTTTCCTCTGTCTGGTTTCCCTGCCTACCATGGGTTGCCAGGAGAACACTACAAGACGAAACTGAAGCCTCTGCTCCTGTTACTGTGTCTTCCATCTGTGAATGACACCTATCCACTCATCTCAAAAACCAGAAGTTAATGACTCATCCTAAAGTTCTCACACTTTCAAAAGGCTTCCATATCCTGTGGATTTTAACCATTTACAATCGATCATATCTGCCCCCTTGTTTTCATGTCCATTTCCTCTGCCCTAATTCAAGCTCTCATCAAATGTCACACCTGGATCCTAGCAAGAGCCACTTAACTGGTCCCATGAACTCCCCACTCCTAGCACTCCCCATATCCTACCAACAGGGAACTGTAGATTGCTTCCCTTCAAAGCAGCCTGGCAGGATCAGCTACAGAGGAGCTGGGATCAAAGCAGTTGTACTTCAAAGGTCTTATACTTCATCAGCTGCAATGGCAACCAAGGAACAAAACAGAAGCTTTTCTCATGCCTTCATTATGATGGATTGTACTCTACCCACCGCAGATAGGTTGCAAATACACACATCTTGTTAGCATTGTGATTTGATTGCATCCTTTAGCAGTTGGAATTGTCACAAAAGAATGACAGATCAACAAAAGTATAATACATCATCATGAAAACAAAGAAAGGTTTCCTGATGTGTGATGGACTAGAGAAGGAGAAGGCCAGGGGTGAGGGGCACCCAGGTGGCTCAGTCAGTTGAGTGTCCAACTCTTGATTTTGGCTCAGGTCATGACCTCAGGGTCGTGAGATCAAGCCCCATGTCAGGTTCTGCATTAAGCGCGGAGTCTGCCTGGGACTCTTTCTCCCTCTCTCTCTGCCCCTCCCCCTGCTCACATGCACTCTCTCTCAATAAAATCTTTTTTTAAAAAAAGATTTTATTTATTTGACAGAGAGAGACAGAGCAAGAGAGGGAACACAAGCAGGGTGGAGTGAAGAGGGAGAAGCAGGCTTCCTGCAGAGCAGGGAACCTGATGGAGGGCTCAACGCAGGGCTCGATCCCAGGACCCCAGGACCATGACCTGAGCCGAAGGCAGACGCTTAGTGACTGAGCCACCCAGGTGCCCCTCTCAATAAAATCTTTTTAAAAACCAAATTAAAAAAAAAAAGGCCAGGGTTGATAAGAGGACACAGGAAAAGTCACTGGGCCAGCAGAAATTCAACCTGCTAAGTGTGTGTGGGGGGGTCAGAACATAACTATTACTATAGCTTAATTTTTCCTGCCAGCTCTGCCACTAACCAGCTGTATCTCCTTGGGAAAGTAATTCAACACTTCTGAGCCTATTTCCTTTTTCATGAAATTAGGGAAATACTAAAATGTATCTCAAAGGATATCTGGGTCTTAAATGAGGTAACAGGAGTGACACACTTAACTTGGCATATAGTCCGTGTTCAATAAAGGCTTCCTCAGCATTCATAAGTCCCTTGCCACAACTCTTCACAGGTTTAGTTCTTGTTTTGTTTCTTCTTCTCTAGCAAATTACAGTCAACAGTGAGAGATGACCAGGCTATCAGACACAATATGCTTCTAATTCGTGCTTTGCTGAAACAGTGGTAATGCATCAATCTATCAGCTGGAAAACTAGTTTAATTAATTGGCTTCCCTGAGCTGTACCTTCTGGAGTAGATATGAAAATTTCTTAGGACACCAATATCTATGGGTAAGCAATCAAGCACGTTGTCCACATAGGGCACATAGCAGCTTCCTAGGGGACAGGCATGCTTTAGTCACATCCTAGAGATTTCCAGGAGCCCTTTATGTCATCCTTTGAACCTCCTCACATGCCTGCAGATTGTTACCAAATCTCTGGTTTCCTCAAAATTGTCCAGGGGTGGAAGATCTGTGGTGAATAACATGTGGTGTGAAGAGCTTGGTGTCAAGATCTTACATTGGGCTCTCACTGTGCTGTATTCAGTGGCCGTGAGGTTCCTCCTAGCCTGATTTGTAAAATGATTTCCATGATTAATGAGTGGTTATGACAAGATAGCCACAAGGAGAAGTGGGGAAGAAAAGAGAGAGCTACTGGAGTGGAAACTCCCAAGAGGTGTGTGGAGAGAAGTGGTAAATTTAAAGTGAAAGGCTGTAGGGAATAGTAAATTGACTGTGAAAGGAGAACGAAGGGCTGGTTTTCAAAACAGAAACACAAAAACATCAGCCAGTTTTCCTCTGGAGCTGCTCCTCTCCCATTAGTCAAAAGAAATATCAGAAGTTAAAATGAGGCTCTCCATGGAATTACTAAAATAAGCAGAGAAGATCTGTTTTTTCCAAGACTCCATTTTGTACAGGGGGCAAGGTTTATCAGGGTTCGCCAGAGAAACAGAACCAATAAGATTTTATCCTAGATTTTATACTATATGTATTATATTATAAGATTTGCATTCAGGAATTGGCTCATGTATTTGTGGGTGCTGGCAAGTCCAGAATCTGTAGGGCAGGCTAGAAACTCATGCAAGACTTGATGTCCAAGACTTGAGTCTGAATTCTACAGGGTAGGCCAGCAGGATGGAACCTGAAGCAGGATTTCTCCCCCAGCCAACCCCAAGGTAGGATTTCTATGTTATAGTCTTAATTCAGGAAGTCTTAATTAAGGCAGAATTCCAGGAAGCCTCAGTTTGTGCTCGTAAGGCCTTCAACTAATTAGATGAGGTCCACCTGTATCATTGATGATAATCTTTACTTATAGTTAACTGATGGTAAATTTAAGCATGCCTTCAAACTATCTTCACAGTAATATCTGGACTAGTATTTGACCAACCAACTGGGCACCATAATCTAGCCAACTTGATACATAAAATTTAACCATCACACAAAGGAAAAATTATCAAATTTTAAAAAAAACAGATAACAGAAGGACAGGCTACTCAAGGTAATGAAGGTGACGGATATGCAGTCCAAGCTTAGAGATCAATGAGGAAAAAAAAAAAAAAAGGAAAAAACCCTGAAGGTCTATTAGAAGATAGGCTCTAAATAACAAGTCACCTTAAGATCACAATAGCTATGTTTTAGTTAGCGCCCACACTAAGTTGTATGCTTACATAAAATACCTCAGTTAATCCTCACAACTCAGTGAGATAGCTACAAAAAACATCCTCTTTTACAGAAGAGGAAATCAAGATCTGAAGTGCTTTTCCCAATGTCGCTCAATTCCTAGGTGACAAACCTCAGTCAGAACTCACTTCTGCCTGACTAGGGAACTTTTGTTTTAGTCATTGCAAGGGTTCCGAGAACAAGAAATTGAAAACATTCACACTTCAGAGTTAAAAACAATTCAGCTCTAAGGGCTACTATTTCAAACTTACCCTATATTCCAGGCCCTGTTTTAAGAGCTTTACATATATTAACTCCTTAGATCCTAGCAATAACCCTACGACAGATGCACAACATGTTATAACCATTTTGCAGATAAAGAAAAGAGGCTTATGCCTTGCCTGTAAGGAAAGTTGCAAGAATATTCACGGCAAAATTATAAAATAGGAAAACCTTTTTTTTTTAAGATTTTATTTATTTATTTATTTTAAGATTTTATTTTATTTATTCATGAGAGACAGAGGCAGGGGGGCAGAGGGAGAAGCAGGCTCCCAAGGAGCAGGGAGCCTGATGTGGGACTCGATCCCAGGACCCTGGGATCATGGCCTGAGCTGAAGGCAGACGCTTAACCATCTGAGCCACCCAGGCGCCCCTAAAAGATTTTATTTATTTGAGAGAGAGAGAGAACACAGAGGGGAAGGGGGACAGAGGGAGAGGGTAAAACAGACTCCCCGCTGAACAGGGAGCCCACTGCCTTGGGGCTCAATCCCAGGACCCCAGGATCATAACCTGACCTGAAGGCAGACACTTAACTGACTGAGCCATCCAGGTGCCCCAGAAAAATGTTTCTTTTGTTGTCCAAACATTTATATCTGCCTCTGATGCCCAGTACTTTATGAGTAGTGTTAGCCAGGTGGAAAACCCCATCCTGTTCTGTCCTATAGAGCCCTAATACTAAGAGAATAAGACTGAACATCAAAAATCCTCAGCACTAGCCTTTGTTCCACCACTAAATAACCTCTCTCTCTAGGCCCCAATTTCCCAATCCTTAAATCATAGAATTGACTGTGCATTATCCTGGGTTCCAAGTACTTTGTCCCTGAGGAGCTGATAGTTAAGACCAAGGACAGGATGGTAACTATTACAGATAAACAAGATGAAAAACAGTATGAGCAGAGCTTTGTCTCTAGGGACCTCACCAGAAAATATGTGCTGAATAAATTTCTGTAGGTTTGAATCCTAATATATCAGTTGGAATTGGGTTTAGTTGTAACAGAAACCAGACTATAGTAACTTAAGCAAACAGTGATTTTTTTTTTTTAATGCAACTAAGTCGGGAAATTCGTCATCCAGGCTGATACAGCTTTTTCACAAAGGCTCCTTCCAGCCCTCATCTCTACCTTCTGCCATCTTTAGCTTGTGGCTTTTTCCTTTCTGATATCAAGATGGTTTCAAAAGTGGCTGTTCCACCTCTAGGTATTATTTCCATGGCTAAGCCTGAAGAAGGATACATGTAAGTTGATTCTGGCCCTTTTTTTATCAAAGATAACTAGATTTAGTGGAAAACCTACTTGGTATATTTCTGATTATTGGACAGAACAGTATCTCATATATAGCAACCAAAGCTCCAAGGTACCCCCAGGAAGCTGAATTTATAGCTGCCCACAATTATACTCTGGGGGAAAATGATACTTCAGTAAGGAAGTGAAGGAGAATGTCTTTTGAGTAGACAAGTAGCAGTGTCTGCCATACTCAATTTCACTATCAAGTAGCCTGGCAATCCTGAACAGGTTAGGTCACTTCTATGATCACAGACATGAAGTCAGCCACCCCTGGCTTAACCATGCCTAGTTTTGTGAACCTAGACAAATTCTTGCTCATCTTTTCATGTATAATAATTACAGGATAGAGAGCCCATCATTATCCTTATTTTACAGATGACAAAACTGAGGCTCAGAAGAAGTAGGAAACTTGTTCAGCATCACACAGTTCATCAATAGTGGAACCAGGACCCAAACCAAGGTCTGTATTACTTCAAAGCCTTTGCTTGAAAGTACTGCCTATGTTGTACCAATCCCAGATCAAATCACAAAGGAAGGGCATCCAGAAGGCATAATGGCTCCTTTTCTCTGTTCCCTGTAGCCTTTGCAAAGTAAAGCTGACCAGTTGAACAGGTAAATCATGTGCTGGTGTAGCCAGTCTGCCTTATCAACCACATGGACATGACCAGAGTCAGTGGGAGAAGAAATAGGTCTAAAGTATCCCTGAAGTTCCCACACATAGTTATTCAATATCTTCTTGTCCTTTTTTCTTTTGACTCCAACCAGGTTCCCAAGGCAGTTAGTGTCACTCTCAGGACAGTGCCACAGTCCTGCTACCTTGACAAATTAGGCTCGTACAGGTTCCCCCTTTTGCCATTAGGCCATAACACTATGGGTTGCGGTTGGACATCCTAGAGCCACCTTGTTCAGGAGTCTGCTGCGGTCCTTCCTGAGTGATATAACCCTCGTGCTAGTTGGTTTTCTTCCAAGGGAGTGCTGCAAACCCTACTTTGTTTCTGTGAGCAAAACTATGCAAATGACCAGATGTTTGTTTCTCCTTCTATCTTATAGACACCAATTGGGGTTAAATTGACTTATTTTTTCATTGCCATTGTATTTTTGGTTCTGACTTTTGGTGCAAGCCTGTATTTTCTCAGATTGTTAATTATTTCAAAACACTATTTAACCTTGTACACAATGATATAGTTCATTATCATTTTTTCCCTATCATTTTACTCTCCAACACAGGCAAGTAAAGTGGTTCACTCAAGCTCACACAGCTTGTTAGTGGCAGAATGGAAACTAGAAACCATTCGTCATATTCTCAGTGCTTCTTAGTGTAAAATCTAATTAATCCTTAAAGTTAATTTATTGGCCATTTATAAATATCTTAATGTAAGCATCTGTCTCATACCAACACCTTGAAAATTCTGTCATGTCCTCTCTATTTTAATGCTACCATATTAAAAAATTAACAAGAAACCTCAAATATATTTAAGATTGCTAACATCACTTGCCTTAGATTGAAATCTTACATAAACAACATAGTTTTCTGGGTCTATTGACCAAAAATATAGCCTTTGATCATGCAACCTAGAACAAGTTGCCAGTTTAGAAAAGTAAAAGGAGTACCCAGCACTAAGGTTTCTGCAAGTGTCCACCAAAGTGGACCAAACCAGATGAATTAACTTCCACCAAACCAGATGAATTAACAACTTCCAGTATGCTTAGATAAAAAGATGCTCAGAGGATGGAGAACTTGGCCTTCTTGATTTGGTCTCCTATCTCCAACCTGGTAACTCGTTCCATTAGTGTAAGAAGCTAATGAAAGGTTTTTTCCTTCAGCAACAGATCCAAAAGATTAGGCAAATCACATAAGATTTCAATTTCGCATTAAGATGGGCACAATGTTGACAACTTTTTAATGCAATCACATTTGTTCAAAGTATACCCATGTATATTTAATATATAGTGAATATTTTTCACTAAGACTCAGTTGTGCTATTACTACACCCTAATTTACCTCTGGAGGGATTATTTTCAGTAATTTATGACTGAATTGAAAATGAAAATAAAATATTTCTTAGCGATGACAGGTGGAATTCAGTCAAATTCAAGTCCAGAAGAAAAATGGCACTGCACCACAACCATTAACTTTTAGAGAAAGACAATTTCCAACAATGTGATTTATGCTTCTAACATTCTAGAATTCTATATTTTCCAACAAAGCTTTGCAATCAGTTGAGAATGGCAGGCCTGGAATGCACATTATTCTCTAAACATGGCATTGCCCACTTGAATGCCACTGTAAATAAAGGAGCCACTGCACTGCCTGACATGCGGGGTGCTAGAGGGCAAGTTACCTCAAAATTAACTTCTGTCTAATATGATCAGCAGTCGGCAGCTGCAGGTGCCTCAATGCCTGACACTCCAGGAAGACCTAATTGCTTCCCTTCAAGAATAATACGCAGAGGCTTTGAGCATGAAGTTGATTTTTGGACTCTTAAGAGTTCTGAATCTCTCCATTCTTTTAAAGAGAATAATTCAACAAAACCAATCTTTTTTTTTTTTTTTTTAAAGATTTTATTTATTTATTTGAGACAGAGAGAATGAGAGAGAGAGAGAGAGAGAGAGAGCACATGAGAGGGGGGAGGGTCAGAGGGCGAAGCAGACTCCCTGCTCAGCAGGGAGCCGGATGTGGGACTCGATCCAGGGACTCCAGGATCATGACCCGAGCCGAAGGCAGTCGCTTAACCAACTGAGCCACTCAGGCGCCCTCAACAAAACCAATCTTATTACAATAAGCTGGCCATAGGGGGGGTGCAGATAGAATGTTAGCTGGAAAGAAAAAGCATGATATTAAATTGCATATACAGTATGATCTCAAATAGCTAAGATACACATGCATAACCAAAGTGTTGAGGGTAATCCAAATGCTGGTCATAGCTTATCTTTAGGCAGTAAAATTATGGGAAATGGTCATTTTCTTCTTTGCGTCTTTCTGGGTTTTCAAAGCTCTTTTTAGTTTTAGTATGTGCTACATTTTTAAGCAAAAAAAAAAAAAGTCACCATTTCCATAACTGGTACATTTTATTTCCAATAGTTGGTTATAGATTGAAGTTCTCATTTCTTCAGTCTAACAAAAAAAAAAAAAAAGAGAGAGAGAGAGAGATTTCCTTCTTTATATTTTCCTGATTTGAAGAGGCCACAATGAACTCCTCTGAGTTCTTCCAGCATTTGATGGTTCTGTGGCCAGCCTACTTAATAGAGAATTCCTGAAATGTGTTTATGTATTTTATCTTAGATTACCTTGACCTCCGGATACTTTCATGATGAGAAATGCATTAAAAAATAATGGAAATGATTCCCTTCACCTTTGCTCTCTCACTTACTTAGGAGTGAGATTCGGTGTTAGAGTTGCTTTTAGGACCAAAGAAGTACTCCGTGGAGCAACTGGCTAGAACAAGAAGGCAAGACTAAGAAGAGGGCATTGGTCATCCTGACATATATATGTTATTAGGTTATGTTATATATTATGTTATGTTATATTATTGTCTATCTCCTATGCAGTATGGTCCACAGAGTCACCTAGGATCCATCTCTGACTCAGAATTTCTAGAGATTGGACCCAGGAATATGCAACTATGAACACGTGTCCCAGGTCATTCTAGTACACACCAAAGTTGACAATTATTATATTAGTAATTCAAGAAATTGCAGCTGTTTTTATCATTGTAGCAACCGTGGGTGAGATTTCCGTTCAGGGTCACAGCCACAGCTAGGAAGATACAAGGGCTCACTCTGGAGTCATCATTTATAGCTATTTCTTTTCTAGATTTATGATCATTGGGCCAAGTAATACAGAAGATCATTTACTCTCATTAGCTCAGGGAAGATAAGTAGAGATCATATTTCTTCCCCATATCCTAGTTGGGGGCTCTTGCTTCATAACGCTCTGATCATGAAGCAGTATGCTATAATTTTCATTTATCCATGCAAGCAAATAATTTCAGCACTTATGTACTTGTGCTTGCTTGGTACTTTGCTAGTTAGAAAAATAGCAGTGACTAAGAGGTGGAACCTTACCTCTTTTAGTTTCTTATTACTTCAATTATCACAAACTCGGGTAGCTTAAAACACAAATGTATTATCTTATGGAACAGAGAAGTCCAAAATGCGTCTCACTGGGCTAAAATCAAGGTATCAGTAGGGCTGTGTTCCTTTCTGGTGGCTCTACAGGAAAATCTGCATCCTTCCCTTTTCCAGCTTTCAGAGGCAGTCTGCATTTATTTCTTGGCTCCTGGCCTATTTTATCCATCTTAAGGCCAACAAAGTTGAAGCTTCCTGATCTTCTTCTACCACCATCATCTCATCTCTCTCTGACCACAGCCAGGAAGGATTCTCCAATTTTAAGGACTCAAGTGAGTAGATTGGGCCTATCTGGATAATCCAGGATAATTCCTCTATTTTAAGGTCCTTACCCTTAATCACATCTGCAAAGTCCCTTTTGCCATATAAGGTAACATATTCACAGTTTCCGGGGATTAGGATCTGAGCATCTTTGTGGGGGTCATTATTCTGCCTACCACACTATTCAAAGTTCAGTTCTGGCAGAGAGAAAAACGTTAACAATTACAGAGCAATGTGCTACCTTCCATAGTAACAACACATGCAAACACCCATGGCAGCATAAAGAGTGAGTAATAAATTCGCCTTTGTATAGGGAGTAGTCTGGGTAGGTTTCCCAAAGAAGGTGATGCTTGAGATGGATTGTGAAGGGCATTAAGGAAAGAGAACATAACATGGAGTGAGACACACTAGATTTAAACTCTAGCTCCGCCTCTCATGAGCTGTATGATCATGGGCAAATTTCTGAACTATTCTGAGCCCAGTGTCTTCGGTTGTATTTATAGAGTAAACCATTTACTTCTCATAAGTTTGTTATGTATGTTAAATAAGTTAAAGGTGGTAAAAGTGCTATGCAAGCTGTAATGTCCGGTAAATGAAATAGGTTACATTAATGTGGCTTCTAATAAGGGAAGGTTTCTAGATATTGCAAATAAAAATATATGGCAATCAGTAAAATTTGAATTCTAAATAAACAACGATTTTTTTTTATATGAGTATGTTCCATGCAATATTTGGGATATATTACACTAAAAAGATATTCGTTCTTTTCCTTTTATTTAGTTTTATTATTTCTTTTAATTTTATTATGTTATGTTAGTCACCATACATTACATCATTAGTTTTTGATGTAGTGTTCCATAATTCATTGCATATAACACCCAGTGCTCCATTCAGTACGTGCCCTCTTTAATACCCATCACCAGGCTAACCCATCCCCCCACCCCCCTCCCCTCTAAAACCCTCAGTTAGTTTCTCAGAGTCCATAGTCTCTCATGGTTCATCTCTCCCTCCTATTTCTTCCCCTTCATTTTTCCCTTCCTTCTCCTAGTGTCCTCCATGCTATTCCTTATGTTCCACAAATAAGTGAAACCATAT
>NC_058419.1:9924390-9935979 GCF_002201575.2 Neomonachus schauinslandi | reverse complement strand
TCTTCTTTTTTTTTTTTTTTTCTTTAACATATAATGTATTATTTGTTTCAGAGGTACAGGTCTGTGATTCATCAGTCTTACACAGTTCACAGCGCTCACCATATCACATACCCTCCCCAATGTCTATCACCCAGCCACCCCATCCCTCTCACCTGCCACCACTCCAGCAACCCTCAGTTTGTTTCCTAGATTAAGAGTCTCTCATGGTTTGTCTCCCTCTCTGGTTTCACCTTGTTTCATTTTTTCCTCCCTTCCCCTATGATCCTCTGTCTTGTTTCTCAAATTCCTCATATCAGTGAGATCATATGATACTTGTCTTTCTCTGATTGACTTAGTTCGCTTAGCATAATACCCTCTAGTTCCATCTACGTCGTTGCAAATGGCAGGATTTCGTATTTTTTTGAGGGCTGCATAATATTCCATTGTATATATATATATACCACATCTTCCTTATCCATTCATCTGTTGATGGACATCTTGGCTCTTTCCATAGTTTGACTATTGTGGACATTGCTGCTATAAACATTAGGGTGCATGTACCCCTTCAGATCACTACATTTGTATCTTTGGGGTAAATACCCAGTAGTGCAATTGCTGGGTCGTAGCGTAGCTCTATTTTCAACTTTCTGAGGAACCTCCATACTGTTTTCCAGAGTGGCTGCACCAGCTTGCATTCCCACCAACAATGTAGGAGGGTTCCCCTTTCTCTGCGTCCTGGCCAACATCTGTCATTTCCTGACTTGTTAATTTTAGCCATTCTAACTGGTAGCTCATTGAGGTTTTGATTTGGGTTTTCCCTGATGCCGAGTGATGTTGAGCACTTTTTCATGTGTCTGTTGGCCATTTGGATGTCTTCTTTGCAGAAATGTCTGTTCATGTCTTCTGCCCATTTCTTGATTAGATTATTTGTTCTTTGGTTACTAACCCTTTATCCGATACGTCATTTGCAAATATCTTCTCCCATTCTGTCGGTTGTCTTTTGGTTTTGTTGACTGTTTCTTTTGCTGTGCAAAAGCTTTCTATCTTGATGAAGTCCCAATAGTTCATTATTGCCCTTGCTTCCCTTGCCTTTGGCGATGTGTCTAGGAAGAAGTTGCTGTGGCTGAGGGCGAAGAGGTTGCTGTCTGTGTTCTCCTCAAGGATTTTGATGGATTCCTGTCTCACATTTAGGTCTTTTATCCATTTTGAGTCTATTTTTGTGTGTGGTGTAAGGAAATGGTAAGGTTTCATTCTTCTGCATGTGGCTGTCCAATTTTCCCAACACCATTTGTTGAAGAGACTGTCTTTTTTCCATTGGACATTCTTTCCTCCTTTGTCAAAGATTCGTTGACCATAGAGTTGAGGGTCCATTTCTGGGCTCTCTATTCTGTTCCATTGATCTATGTGTCTGTTTTTGTGCCAGTACCATACTGTCTTGATCACTACAGCTTTGTAATACAGCTTGAAGTCTGGAACTGTGGTTTTCTTTTTCAACATTCCTCTGGCTATTTGGGGTCTTTTCTGGTTCCATACAAATTTTAGGATTCTTTGTTTCATTTCTTTGAAAAAAGTGGATAGTATTTTGATAGGAATTGCATTAAATGTGTAGATTGCTCTAGGTAGCATTGACATCTTCACAATATTTGTTTTTCCAATCCATGAGCATGGAACATTTTTCCACTTCTTTGTGTCTTCCTCAATTTCTTTCATGAGTATTCTACAGTTTTCTGAGTACAGATTCTTTGCCTCATTGGTTAGATTTATTCCTAGGTATCTTATGGTTTTGGGTGCAATTGTAAATGGGATCAACTCCTTAATTTCTCTTTCTTCTGTCTTGCTATTGGTGTATAGAAACGCCACTGATTTCTGTGCATTGATTTTCTATCCTGCCACTTTACTGAATTCCTATATGAGTTTTAGCAATTTTGGGGTGGAGTCTTTTGGGTTTTCCACATAAAGTATCATATCATCTGCAAAGAGTGAGAGTTTGACTTCTTCTTTGCTGATTCGGATGCCTTTTATTTCTTTTTGTTGTCTGATTGCTGAGGTTAGGACTTCTAGTACTATGTTGAATAGCGGTGGTGATAGTAGACATCCCTGCCGTGTTCCTGACCTTAGGGGGAAAGCTCTCAGTTTTTCCCCATTGAGAATGATATTTGCTGTGGGTTTTTCAAAGATGGCTTTTATGATATTGAGGGTGTGTATGTACCCTCTATTCCTACACTGTGAAGAGTTTTGATCAAGAAAGGATGCTGTACTTTGTCAAATGCTTTTTCTGCATCTGTTGAGAGGATATGGTTCTTGTTCTTTCTTTTATTAATGTATTGTATCACATTGATTGATTTGCAGATGTTGAACCAACCTTGCACCCCAGGCATAAATCCCTCTTGTTCGTGGTGAATAATCCTTTTAATGTACTGTTGGATCCTATTGGCTAGTATTTTGGTGAGAATTTTTGCATCCATGTTCATCAAGGATATTGGTCTGTAATTCTCCTTTTTGATGGGGTCTTTGTCTGGTTTGGGGATCGAGCTAATGGTGGCCTCATAAAATGAGTTTGGAAGTTTTCCTTCCATTTCTATTTTTTGGAACAGTTTCAGAAGAATAGGTATTAATTCTTCTTGAAATGTTTGGTAGAATTCCCCTGGGAAGCCATCTGGCCCTGGACTCTTGTTTGTTGGGAGGTTTTTGATTACTGCTTCAATTTCCTTACTGGTTATGGGTCTGTTCAGGTTTTCTATTTCTTCCTGGTTCAGTTTTGGTAGTTTATACGTCTCTAGGAATGCAACCATTTCTTCCAGATTGTCTAATTTGCTGGCATATAGTTGCTTATAATATGTTCTTATAATTGTATTTCTTTGGTGTTGGTTGTGATCTCTCCTCTTTCATTCATGATTTTATTTATTTGGGTCATTTTTCTTTTCTTTTTGGTAAGTCTGGCCATGGGTTTATCAATCATATTAATTTTTTCAAAGAATGAGCTCCTAGTTTCATTGATCTGTTCTACTATTCTTTTGGATTCTATTTCATTGATTTCTGCCCTGAATTTTATTATTTCTCTTCTCCTGTTGGGTTTAGGCTTTATTTACTATTCTTTCTCCAGCTCCTTTAGGTGTAGGGTTGGTTGTGTATTTGATACCTTTCTTGTTTCTTGAGAAAGGCTTGTATTGCTATATACTTTCCTCTTAGGACCGCCTTTGCTGCATCCCAAAGATTTTGAATAGTTGTGTTTTCATTTGTTTCCATGAATTTCTTTTAATTCTTCTTCAGCAGGATGCTCTTTAGCCTCCATGTATTTGAGTTCTTTCTGACTTTCCTCTTGTGATTGAGTTCTAGTTTCAAAGCATTATGGTCCAAAAATATGCAGGGAATGATCCCAATCTTTTGGTACCAGTTGAGACCTGGTTTGTGACCTAGGATGTTATCTATTCTGGAGAATGTTCCATAGCACTAGAGAAGAATGCATATTCTGTTGCTTTCTGATGGAATGTTCTGAATGTATCTGTGAAGTCCACTTGGTCCAGTGTGTCATTTAAAGCCTTTATTTCCGTGTTGATCTTTTGCTTAGATGATTTGTCCATTTCAGTGAGGGGGGTGTTAAAGTCCCCTACTATTACTGTATTGTTGTTGATGTGTTTGCTTTTGTTATTAATTGGCTTATATAATTTGCTGCTCCCATGGTAGGGGCATAGCTATTTACAATTGTTAGATCTTCTTGTTGGATAGACCCTTTAAGTAGGATATAGTGTCCTTCCTCATCTCTTATTATAGTCTTTGGTTTAAAATCTGATTTGTCTGATATAAGGATTTCCACCCCAGCTTTCTTTTGATGTCTATTAGCATGGTAAATGGTTTTCCACCCCCTCACTTTCAATCTGGAGGCATCTTTGGGTCTAAAATGAGTCTCTTGCAGGCAGCATATCGATGGGTCTTGTTTTTTAATCCAATCTGATAGCCTGTGTCTTTTGATTGGGGCATTTAGCCCACTGACATTCAGGGTAACTATAGAAAGATATGAATTTAGTGCCATTGTATTGCCTGTAAGGTGACTGTTACTGTATATTGTCTGTGTTCCTTTCTGGTCTATGTTACTTTTAGGCTCTCTCTTTGCTTAGAAGACCCCTTTCAATATTTCTTGTAGGGCTGGTTTGGTGTTCGCAAATTCTTTTAGTTTTTGTTTGCCCTGGAAGCTTTTTATCTCTCCTTCTATTTCCAATGACACCCTAGCTGGATATAGTATTCTTGGCTATATATTTTTCTCATTTAGTGCTCTGAATATATCATGCCAGTCCTTTCTGCCCTGCCAGCTCCGCACTGAGCACAGAGCCCCATGCAGGCTCGATCTTACAACCCTAAGATCATGACCTGTGCTGAAACCAAGAGTTGGACACTTAGCTGACTGAGCCACCTGGGTGCCCCTTTAAGTGGGGTTGTAATCACTTTGTGCTATGAAGAGGGCAGCTGCCAGATATGCTTTGTTCTTTAAAAAAAAAAAATCTAAGAAAGCCTCTTTCTTATGCAAGAAAAGTCATTTAAATTGACACAGTGGGAGAATTCAGAAGGAGCACTGGCTTTAGAGTCAAAAGGTCATGAATGCATCCCATAGCCCCATGAAATGCCACTTCTCTCAGCTGGAGATGTTACATCTCCATGGAGAATGGATCATGGGCTTTGGAATGAGACATCCCTGGGTTTTAAACATAGTTTATCCCTTTAGAAACTTTATGACCTTGGAAAATCAACTTAATCTCTGAGCCTTAATTTCCCCATCTATAAAATTGTAATAATCACACAATCTACTTCAAGAGCTATTTTAAGGATTAAACGAAGTCATTTAGGTAAAGAGACTTAGCACAGCATCTGAACATAACTGTGCATAAAAATATCAATATAACAATAAGTCCTAGAAAGCTTTATATTCTTATGACAGAATCTGGACTGTAATTAACTTTCATTTTATCAACAATAATTTCCCTAATGTCCCTAATAATGTGAGATGTAAAGACCTCATTATTCTTCCATTATATCAATACTCATTGGGCCAGGCATTCGGATGGGTCCTGAGGTGAAATAATAGGGAACCAGAGTCCTCACTCTCACAGAGATCACAGTTTTGACAGGGTACCAGATAAAAGAATGGTTGTGGTGAATATTGGAACTTGGTGCCATTTTCACCCCCTTCTCTACTGGTCCCTAGTAGGAACTAGAAGACCAGAAACTACATTTCCCAAATTCCCTTGCCAGAAGGGTTCAAGGTACAGCTTAGGTTCTGCCAGTATGAACCATAATTTGACATTTGTAAGGCAAAAAAGAAGCAGAAGCCACATTACCCTTTCTCTGGAGCAGCAGGCCAACACCTGGGCTTTAAAAGATTTTGTAGCAGCCTAGAGGCATTTCCACAGGAGTAACCGACCTCAATGCTGTGTGGCAGTTGTCACCATATTCACCAGTTTCCTGCTCTTGTTTCCTGACCTGAGAGAAGGGGTGAACGGGATTAGGGGAAGCAAGCAGCAACTCAATTCCTGAAAGCTAGAGTTGAACCCAAATCTAGTGGTGGCCTCCTTGACCTTCTTTTGTCCAGCTCTTCCAAATGATTCATAAGCACCTTATTTCCTGTGGTGAATCTCTTTCTTGAAATACTTGCAATGGTGTCTATTTTCCTGTACAGCTCTGACTGATGTAACAAGCAATTGCAATAGCATACCATAAGGACAAGGTGATCTGGATACACATAATGTGGACACCTAATAGCATCTTTAAGGCACAGGGAAGTTTCTTTGGAAGCAAAATATAGCTTATAAAAGGAACATTAAGTATTCCAGTCTGGCTGAATGCAGAGACAAAGGAGAAGAGTGGTGAAAGAAGGCTAGAGAAACAGGGGTGGGGGGTGGGGAGGGGGATAGATAGTGGTGAGATTGCAGAGGGCCTTGTAAGACTACAGACCACTGGATGGCAGTAGGGTAAGTGGGACCAAAGGAATTTAAGCAGAGGAATGACAAGATCAGATTTGAGAAAAATCATTCCATGCTGCTGTATGGAGAACAGTCTGTATGGCCTAACAACAGAAGCAGGGAACCAGTTGAAGTACTGTGGCAGATCGGGTAAGAGAACATAGTGACTTGGACTACAGACATAGAAATAAAGGTGAGGGAAGTAGATAATTTCAAGATATGGTTTTCCTTTAGAATTGATAAGATTTGCTGATAGATTAAATGTAGTCGGGGAGAGAGATAAAGGAGTCTAGCTTAACACCACTTTCTGGCTTTAGGAACCAGATAGAGGTGTCATATACCAAAAAGGGGCAAATTTAAGGAAGTACTCAGTTTAGAGGGAGAAAACCAGACTTGAGTATTGAACATGATAAAGCAGAAGTGCTTTTGAAGCATTCAATTAGAAATAGTGAACCAGCAGTTGGAGATAGAGGCCTAGAATTCTAAAACATGCATCAAAGAGGGTGGGCATCTAAATTCAGGAGTCATCAGTATTTAGATGGTAAATGAAATGCACTACATACCTGAGATAGCCTAGAGAAGACGTGAAAAGTGAGAATAAAAGAGAGCTCAGTACAGATGTCTGAGGAACTTCAAATTTAGGGGTTTCAAAAAGAATATGATAAACTGAGTTTAAAGCTATAGATACACCAAGTATAATAAAGTCTAAAAGGAACCCACCGGATTTATCAACACGCATGTCATTGATTATCTTAATATTGACTCTTCTTGGCAAAGTTATGGAAGTAGAAGACAGACTTTAGCAAGTTGAAGAACACAGAGGAAGAGAGGAAATAGAGTCAGAGTATAGGAAACTGAAGAATTCTAGCTAAGAAGAATCATACAAAGAGGACTATGGCTGGAGGGGGTCAGGGAGTGAAGGGAGGTTTTTGCAGATCTGAGTTTAAATGTTAACGAGTGGCAGCCAGTCGTGAGGTTGAAGATAGAGAAGAGAGAGGAGATGATTGAGTAAATAGACCAAGAAGTGAGGAGGGAGTAGAATCTAGAATACTGATGCAAGATTGGCCTCACACTGGATAAGAGCTTTAAGAAAGGATGCATGCAATTATAGATGTCTCTTGGTGAGGTGACAGAATATCGGAGAAATTACTACTAATAGCTTCTGCTTTTATTGAGAAGTAGCAGGCCACTGAATCTATTGAGAGTAAGGAGAGAGGCAGCAGAGTTTTGAGGAGAGTAGTTTGAACTGGCCACACTTTAGAATTTGTTTAAAGGGATAATCAGGAAAACAAAAGGACTGATGGGAAATGTTCAAGGCCTAGTCCAGAATTCAAATCCCAGTGCTTCCTCTTATAACCATGTGATTGCTAGCATGCTAGCTGACTTGGATGAGTCTCAGTTTCTTTATCTGTAAAAGTAATAATAATATCCATTTCACAGGGCTGCCACAAATATTAGATTAGATTAATAAATGATGTAATGGATATCTGTGCTTGTACCCTCCCAACATCTTCTTTTTTTTTTTTCCTTCTTATAACAGAAAGAACCCTTCTTTCCTGATGGGAGTGCATTTCATGAAATTTGAGATGGACTTAACCTGCCTACCTCTGGGCTTGTGATTCAGGCCTAGCCAATAACAATGCTGACTTCCCTGACCACAGTGATTGGTTCAGATATCTAAGTCTATTTGTATCTATAATCCAAACCGAGCCAACTTTTTTTTTGAGATTCCCATTTATAAGGTACTACATAGAGATATACACGTGATGTTTCTAGTGGCCAACTTTGCTACCACATTTCCCAATATAAAGGTCTAACTTCCCTGATACTGAAAGTATAAAGTAGAAAACTTACCTGTGAAGTGAAGAAAGGCACAAACTTATTTCTTTCATTTGAGCATATAAAGCCATGCCTACAGAAAGATCAACTTGTGGGCTTCTCAACTCCATGAGCCAGTAAATTCTTTTTTTTAACTTATTCTAATTAAGGTTAGTTTTCTGTCACAAACTAAAGAACCTGAACTACATATAAAGTGCTTAGAAGTAGTGTCTCACACATGGATTGAATGAACTACAGGTACTATAATTACAGTAGTAATAGTAATATCAGTATAAAAAACATAATGTTTTTTATCATTTGCCACAGAGAAAAGAGACAGATGCTAGAAGCTTCCTTGGTATAGTTGGACAATGCAAAAAAGGCACAGAGAAAGAGTTGAAGATATTTCCATGCTGCTCTAGCCAGATTTCAATGACACTGGGAAGGATATGATATAATACTATTTATGGAAAAAGAAATCCCTTTCAGGCTATAGTGACCCTTAATGAACTAATACAACAGACATACTAACAAATTGAGGAAGGATGTAGTGACTTGATATGATCAGACAAATGTCAAGGTTAAAAAGGATAACTGAAACAGACAATGTCCTGTGAGTAAATATAAAAATCTACCAGTGCTGGTAAAGGTTGATTGGCATAATATGAATTATCCTAGAGAGAGACTAAATACAGTAGTAAAACAGAACAGCAGGAGTGCCAAGAGCTCTGAAAAGGAAGGAAATAGGTACATCTGGAAGACACTATCAAAGAGAAGTGACTGATGGAGCAGTGGGTCTATGTGTGCTATTTATCAGCATTGGTCTTGGCAGGATCCAGGTGCAAGCTAAGTCAGATAATAAAAGTCTAATAGTTGTCTGAAGCTCACTCAAAATATTATAGAGATCACACTGTTAGCTCCCTTCCATTGGATGGTTGTTATTACAATGATTTTTATACAGCAGCAGTATAATGTAAACAAGTAAAATTGGACAAATATAAGTGAGAAATATGAAAGTTAGGAAGAACAATGTGTGGTACAGATAAGTGCTTAATAAATGTTAGCTATTATTATAATCACATGTGTGAAGTAGAAGTTCATGTGCTGTTTTTCCAATATGAGCCTTAGGGAATATACTGACTGACATGTGTTTAGGAAAAACAGTAATACAGAGAAAAATAAGTTTTTTCTAAATCCCTAAAGACAAAAAGTCCAAGGAAACATGGCCCAGAGAAACAAAATGAAGAGAAGTATACAAACATAATGTCTAAATCATACAAATCAAGTGGACCAATGGATGGTTTGTGGTGGGTAGCAGGAGCATTTCTCCCTTCATCTATTTATTCTCCAAAGCCAACCCCAATTCATAATCACAACTACAACAGTAAAAACAATTATTGACTTGATTTCATCTAATTTCACATAAAGTGTCAACAAATATCTTTAGAAAGCTTTGACTTTTATCGATCGGTAAATAATTAAAAACCATGTCTTACTATGTATACACAACTTCAAGATAAATCTCCTAACCTTTCTTACAACTGGATATTACCTTTGGGGCTTAGAGCCTACCTACTGAAATTCTGGGACAATGAAATTATCATTAAGTTACATTAAAATTCAAAAGCCCTCATATTTAGGTAAAATATAGAATTCAACACTATATCATTAAAAAAAAAAAACCTAATGGTGGGGGAAAGATGGCGGAGGAGTAGGGGACCCTATTCCAACTGGTCCCCAGAATTGAGCTGGATATCTACCAGACCACTCTGAGCACCCATAAAATCAGGCTGAGATGTAAGAAGATAGATATGGAACTCTACAAACAGAATATCGCAGGCGGTTGGTTTCGAGGTTTGAAGTGGGGAGCAGTGATTCCGTGGGCAGATATCGGAGGATAAACGGCAGCGGGAGGGAGCCTGGCCGTGAGGATCCTCCACTGCCGGTGAGTGATAGCCTCCCATGCTGGGGAGGGGGCACAGACTCACACACCGGTAGCGGCGGGGAAAGGACTTTAGGGCAGCCCCCCTGACGGATACCTGGAGTGGGGCCATGCGTGTGAACTGGGAGCAGCTGGTGGTTTTAGAGCACAAAGGGCAGAGACATGCCCCAACCCACAGGCAGGACTGGGAGCGCTGCAGAGGGGCACACAACCCAGGACGCTGCAGTTTATAGCAGCACGGACAGAAACGGAGACGGTGTGGCCTAGAAAGCTCACTGAAGAACAGACTGTGGTCTCTCTGCTCTGAGGCAGAGGGTTGGAGACGGTCTCTTCGGCTCTGACTCGCGGAAGAATGCGGAAAGCCACCAGAGAACAAAAGCCCCAAAAAACCGGTTCCCACTCAGCAACCCCCACCCCGCCACAGGGGGACAAGGCAACTCTGCCCAAACAGGGCTGCCTGAGTAACTATGTGGCAGGCCCCGCCCTCAGAAGACAGGCTGGGAGAACAAGAGGCCAGCAACCCTAAGGTCCCAAGAAAACAGGTGCATCTTGCTTGGGTTTTGGTCAATAATTTGGACTCTATACATTCCCTTAACCACCCATCAACAGAATGACTAGGAGGAGGAGCCCCCAAAATAGGAAAGACTCAGAGATTATGACTTATGCTGCAGATTTACAAATGGATGCAGATATAACCAAGATGTCGGAGATGGAATTCAGGCTAGCAATTGCAAAGACAATGGCTAGAATGGAGAAATCAATTAATGGCAACATAGAGTCTCTAAGGGCAGAATTGAAAGCTGAATTGGCAGAACGTAAAAATGCTATCAATGAGATCCAATCCAATCTAGATAATCTAACAGCTAGGGTAACTGAGGCAGAAGAGCGAATAAGCGACCTGGAAGACAATTTAATAGATAAAAAGGGAAAAGAGGAGGCCAGGGAAAAACAACTCAGAATCCATGAAAATAGAATCAGAGAAATAAGTGACACCATGAAGCGTTCCAATGTCAGAATAATTGGAATCCCGGAGGAAGTGGAGAGAGAGAGGGGGCTAGTAGATATATTTGAGCAAATCGTAGCAACTCCGCCCAAATAGGGTTGCCTGAGTAATAGCGCGGCAGGCCCCTCCCGCAGAAGACAGGCTGGGAAAACAAGAGGCCAGCAAAAAATAGAAAAATCCCGAATTCACCAACTAACTCTACACCTTAAAGAACTAGAGAAAAAGCAACAAACAATGCCTAAGCCACGCATCAGAAGAGAAATAATTAGGATTAGAGCAGAGATCAATGAATTAGAAACCAGAAACACAGTAGATCAGATCAATGAAACTAGAAGCTGGTTCTTTGGAAGAATTAATAAGATCAATAAACCACTGGCCAGACTTATCCAAAAGAAAAGAGAAAGGAACCAAATTAATAAAATTATGAATGAAAGGGGAGAGATCACGACTAACACCAAGGAAATAGGAACAATTATTAGAAATTATTATCAACTATATGCCAATAAATGGAGCAATCTGGATGAAATGGAGGCCTTCCTGGAAACCTATAAGCTGCCAAGACTGAAACAGGAAGAAATTGACAACCTGAATAGGCCAATAAGCAGTAACGAGATTGAAGCAGTGATCAAAAACCTCCCAAAAAACAAGAGTCCGGGCCCTGATGGATTCCCTGGGGAATTCTACCAAACATTCAAAGAAGAAATAATACCTATTCTACTGAAGCTGTTTCAAAAAACAGAAACAGAAGGAAAACTTCCAAACTCATTCTATGACGCCAGCATTACCTTAATCCCCAAACCAGGCAAAGACCCCATCAAAAAGGAGAATTTCAGACCGATATCCCTGATAAATATGGATTCCAAAATCCTCAACAAAATCCTAGCTAATAGGATCCA